>NC_025995.2:4572909-4783993 GCF_000442705.2 Elaeis guineensis
AAAGTTCGACAAATATTTTATTTTACTCAACCTTCTCTCGGATGCAACATCAACCGACCGACTTAAGAGGGTCTCTACGCCCCTGATCTGGCTTTGCCGGTGACGCTGTCACGACGGAAGGAGAAATTACCACTGCCTGTGACGGCCGGCACCGAACCACGACAAAGCACGGTCCACTTAACTTTCGGTCGTCCAAGTGCCTTCGGCCTACAACGCCATACTTGGACGACCCGGACTAAACGCCCTCAAGGCGGTTGTCTCGACCTACCATCTCCTCGTTCGGTTCCCGACCAGGAACGGGGTCGGGGAGATGCGCGGAGACCAACAGCTCGCTCGCCGATGCTTCTAGATCTCCGCTCAAAGCGACGAGTTGAGGGGCTCCCTGACGATTGACAAGCTGGACCAACGGGAGGAGGAAGAACAGGGTTCGTCGCCGAACAGCTCGTGTCGATCCCGATAGCGAAAAATCCTGACCGGAAGGTATGGGTCGGGTCTCAACTGCCCGACCCGAACGACGACGATTAACGGAGCTGCTGATGGCCAATGCCGACATATTTGCTTGGTCGGCAGCGGATATGTCGGGCATCCCCCAGAGACGATAACCCACCGATCAACATCGACCCGACGATGAGGCCGGTGAGGCAGAAGAAAAGGTCCTTCGCTCCAGAGAGACAGAGGGCCATTGACGAAGAAGTGGACAAGCTGCTCGAGCGGGCTTCATCAGAGAATCCACGTATCCCGATTGGCTCGTCAATGTGTCATGGTCAAAAAAGCCAACGGGAAGTGGAGAATTTGCATCGACTATACCGACCTGAATCGAGCCTGTCCGAAGGATAGCTTTCCACTTCCGAAGATCGACCAGCTGGTGGACGCGACGTCCGAATTTCGACTGCTCAGCTTCATGGATGCCTTCGCCGGATACAACCAGATCCGGATGGCGCCTGAAGACGAGGAGCACACTGCCTTCGTGACCCCCAAGGGCCTCTACTATTATCGGGTGATGCCTTTGGACTGAAGAACGCCGGCGCCACCTACCAGCGACTTGTCAATAAGGTCTTTAAAGACCAGATCGGGTGCAACATGGAGGTATACGTGGACGACATGCTGGTGAAAAGTGCGCAGATCCCGGATCATGTTCGGGATCTCGAGGAGACCTTCCGCACTCTAACGACGACATCGAATGAAGCTCAATCTGACCAAGTGCGCTTTTGGGGTAACCTCGGGGAAGTTCCTCGGATTCCTCATTTCTCAGAGAGGGATCGAGGCCAACCCTGAGAAAATAAAGGCAATCCTCGACATGCGTCATCCGAACACCAAGAAGGAGGTCCAACAGCTGAACGAAAAAATCGTCGCCCTCAGCCGGTTCATTTCTCGATCAGCTGAGAGGTGCCTCCCGTTTTTCAAAACTTTGCGACAGGCAAATGGTTTTTCTTGATCGGATGAGTGCCAACGGGCCTTCGAAGATCTGAAGAAGTACTTGGCTTCCCCGCCGCTGCTCGTGAAGCCGCAGGTCGAGGAGACCTTGTATCTCTATTTGGCCACATCTTCTGAGGCGGTCAGTTCGGTGCTCGTCCGAGAAAATGAGAGCCGGACCCATCAGCCTATCTACTATACCAGCAAGGTACTCCACGGTGTCGAAGCCCGATATTCGGAGACGGAAAAGATGATTTTCACCCTGACCGTCTCCGCACAACGACTCCGTCCATACTTCCAGGTGCATGCCATTATAGTTTTCACCAACCAGCCCCTGAGGGCGATATTGCGCCGACCAGATACATCGGGACGACTGGCAAAGTGGGTGATGAAGCTCAGCGAGTTCGACATTCAGTACCGACCGCGGCCTGCCTTGAAGGCTCAGGTCTTGGCCGACTTCATCGCCGAGTGCCCGACAACCGACCAAGGGTCGGGAGCTGCGGACCCGGGACGAGACGCGGTCTCCGAGCCAGATCCGGTCTCCACCTGGGTACTGCACATCAACGGAGCTTCAAACGCTCAGAGAAGCGGGGCAGGGTTCCTGCTCACAAATTCGGATGGGGTAGTCACCGAGTACGCCCTCCGATTCGACTTCAAGGCCTCCAATAACCAAGCCGAGTACGAAGTGCTCCTCGCCGGCTTGAGGATGGCGAGGGAACTGGGCGTCGACAGCCTCTGGGCATTCTTCGATTCTCAGCTGATCGTGGGGCAGGTCAAGGGCGAATTCGAGCCACGAGATCCGACCATGGTCAAATATCTTCAGAAAGTTAAGGACCTCGTAGCGCGCCTCAGGTATTTTAAAATTTCTCACATCTCTAGGTCGGAGAATGCCCGTGCCGACGCACTCTCCAGACTGGCAACTTTGGCTTTCGACTCTTTGGGTCGGACGTTCGTGGAGAACCTCGAGCAGCCGAGTGTCGATCGGGTCGACGAGGTGCTACAACTGACGGTCGAACCAAGCTGGATGGATCCGATCGTTCGGTATTTGACCGACGGGATCAGCCCCGAGGATCCCACGGAGGCCAAGCGGCTCCGATGGTCGGCCTCCCAATATGTGATCATGGACGGCCGACTTTATAAAAGGTCGTTCTCCCTTCCCTTGCTCAGGTGCTTGGGACCGACCAACGCAGACTACGCTCTCCGAGAAGTGCACGGGGGATCTGCGGGAATCACTTGGGGGGCAAGTCTCTAGCCTATAAAGTCCTGCGACAGAGTTACTACTGGCCTACCATAAGGAAGGACGCGGCCGAGTTGGTCCGAAAGTGCGAACCTTGTCAGAAGTACGCCAACGTGCAGCACCAACCGGCCAGCCAAATCGCTCCCATCATCGCTCCATGGCCCTTCGCCCAGTGGGGGGTCGACATTCTCGATCCTTTCCCTTCGGCGTCAGGTCAGAGAAAGTTCATAGTTGTCGCCATCGACTACTTCATCAAGTGGGTGGAGGCCGAGCCCCTGGCGCAGATTACCGAGCGAAAGATGGAAGACTTTATCCAAAAATCCATCATCTTCAGGTTCGGATTGCCGCATACCATTATCACCGACAATGGGCGACAATTCGATAACCAAGACTTCAGAAACTTCTGCGCAAGGTTCCACATCACGCACCGACTGACTTCAGTCGGGCACCCACAGTCCAACGGTGAAGTCGAGGTGACCAACCAGACCTTACTCCACGGACTCAAAACCCGACTAAATGAAGCCAAAGGCCTCTGGGTCGACGAGCTAGGCTCCGTTCTGTGGGCTTACCGAACGACCCCCCGCGTTCCGACCGGAGAGTCGCCTTTCAGCTTGGCCTATGGAACGGAGGCAATGATCCCGCTCGAGATTGGGCTGCCGTCTACAAGGGTCGAGCGATACCAAGAGCCGGATAACTCTGACTGTCTGAGGGCCGACCTAGACCTCCTCCCCGAACTACGAAACGAGGCTCAACTCCGCATGGCTTCATACCGACAGAAGGTAGCTCGGTATTACAATGCCAAGGTCAGACCAAAACTTTTCAGGCCTGGTGACTTAGTCCTGAAGAAGGCAGAGGTCTCGAAGCCCCTGGACCAAGGGAAGCTGGTTCCGAACTGGGAAGGGCCCTACACGGTAGCTGACACCTATGGTCCGAGAGCCTACCGACTGGAGACTCTGGAAGGGAAACCCATTCCCCGAACGTGGAACGCCGATAACCTGAAGTTGTATTACCAATGAGCTTTGTACTTGTTCATTTGGAATATAAATCCAGTTTGAAATCTTGGAGTTTAACTCTTCGACTAACGATCGGCGCTCACCAAGGTCGGGCCCCGACGTGCCGACGGGGACTTGGTATTCGTGCAGAACCGACGGCGTCGTCGTCGACGACATATCAGACTCTGTCAAGGATCGATACATCTATATTAACGGGAGTTGACACTCCTACGGTCGAACTTCCGGGTCAGACCATCGGCTAACATGCCGATCGAGCCCCGACCAAAGAAAGGTGGAATGCCTGCGCAACCGCCGTCGCGACTCCCGATCGAGCTACGACCGGTCGAAGGATATTCGGCTTGCCACCGTTTATCGCACAATGCGACCTCAGTCGCATCCATGATTCACCGATCGGGCTACGGTCGGTCGGAAGATATTCGGCTTACCACCGTATATCGTGAGGCGCAGTACAGATACCCGACACAAGGGTATCGGGGTCCGACGTATCGGTTCTCCCTCGACTAAATGCGCCAGACGACATTCGGGCGAACGCGTCGGAAGAAACCTGACTGCCAAACCTTTAGCCGGCGGTCGGTCGGCTTCCGACTCAACAAACGCGCCCGACTAACGACCGACGAAAGGATGCCCGACTGACGACCTCGACCATCAAAGGCCGACCCAAAGTCGGGACTTGTCCTACCTTCGTGGCGGCATGAGTTGCCGAACGTCCTAACTGACTTATATGAGTTAGCGACTTACGAAGGCATTCTACAACACGCAAGAGAAAGAAAAACAAGCGGAGAAAAAGAAAGTTTAAGTCCAAAAACTTTGATTTCATTGAAATTTAAAATAGGTTTTACAAAGTTAGGCCAAAGCCCAAATACAAGCTGGAGCAAAAGCAAAAAGGAAAAACAAAGCCGACTAATCGTCGGAGTCGACCTCCTCCACTGGGCGGCGATGGGAGATGGTCAGCGGATCCGCTCTGACTTCAGCAGTCGGGGCCGACTGATCTTCGGTAGCCGGCTCTGCGTCTTCTTCAGCTTCCGCCCTGGTGGAAAGGCCCTCTGACACTGGTTCGGCCGTCTCCTCCGTAGCTGGGGCCTCCGACTCTGGCAGAACTATGCTGCTGAGATCAAGTTCAGGGTACAGGCCCCGAACGGCTTCCCGAGCATCCTCGTACCCGACCCGATACGAGAGGAAGCCGCTCTCCAGAAGTTCTTCTCGGTACTCTTCCGAGTCCCGGAAGTCTCCGACGGCCCGACCCATAGCCTCCTTCGCCGACTCAGCCTCGGCCTTTGCGATGTCAGCGTCGGCCTGGGTGATGGATAAGCCTTCTTCGGCCTTGGCGAGGTTTCCGAGGCTTACTCGGAGCTGCTCTCGGTCGGCCTCCAGCTCCTTAGCGAAGCTGTCTCGCTCATGCCGAAGCCGGCGGACGGTCTGGGACTTCTTCTTCGCATCGTCCTTGTCCGACTGCAGCTCCGACTCCGACGACACCAAAGCTCCCTTGAGTCGGGAGACCTCCTCCGTAAGTCGGGAGACCTCCCCCTCAAGTCGGCCCTCCCGGTCGGTCGACTGTTGCAGCTGGTCGACCAGGATGACCTTGTCGGCTTCAAGGCCCGCGACCTTGTCTCTCCAGGCCGCGCGCATGTCGCCGAACTTTCGGTATCCGGCCTCCAGCTCGGAGATATTGAAGACTAGCTGCACAAGGTAACACCGACCGATAAGAAAGCGGATTTGCGAGAACTACGTTAAAAAGCAAAGGAAAAGGGAGCTTACACGGATCATCATCGGATAAAATGAAGACAGCATGTCAGAGACACGCTGGTTCTTCATCGCATCGATGTCGGCAGGAAGGAGGAGCGCCTGGCACAGTCTCCTGGCCAAGTCGTGGTTGGCCAGGCCCGACGCACCTTCGGGCAACGGGAAGTCGGTTGATCCTCCGCCGGCCGACCGACCTTCGTCGCCCGATGCCATGGGGGCCTTGCCTCAGCTAGATGCCCAGGCCCTGACGTCGGAGATTAACGACAGGCTTGAGCCCGACCGAGTCTCGACCGACGATGCGGCGGCAGCGGGCACCGGTCGGTCGGGTTCGTGAGCCTCCTCTCGATCTTCCTCCGCCTGCTGGTCTTCCTCCGCCTGTTGGGCGGTCGGTGCGCCATCTGTGGACTCAGCAGCCCGTCTTTCAGGCGAAGCGGCGCCCTCGCCCGACGGTCCCTCGGACGGGACTTCGACAAGCACTGTCGGTGCCGACAGTGCGATGACCGGCTCCGCCACCGACCCAGTCGGTTCACTCGGCGGAGCTGCACGAGGCCTCTTGGGAGGCTGCGATGGCCCGGCGCCTGGCGCCGGCCTCTTCCTCACGGCGTACTGACGTACGTCGGCTGCCGTCAGTCATGTTCTCGGCGGCATATCTGAAAAGGACGATAGATGGTCAGTACCGAAAAGGAAAAACAAAAAAAAGAGAAAGAGGGGCAAGAAAAATGAAAAACCGACCTAAGCGGGGGACCGGGCTAAGGCCGGCGTCGTACAGGGCCTGCTCGGTGACAAGCTCGCTCTGTTTCGGCACCGAGATGTCCTTCAGCTGGTGGAAGTCCTCCCGATCTTCAGCCTCCACCCGACTATTCTCATTCGGCTCAGTTCGGGGATTCTCCCAACGGACAGGGAACCCCCAAGGAACGGAAGACGACGCAAAAAAGAACTGGTTCTTCCATCCGTGAATGGACGATGGAAGACCGATGATGAAAGAAAGCCCCTTTCGAGGGACGAAGTACCACCAGCCTCGGGCTTTAGGGTGAGGTCGAAGGACGAAGAAGACTTGAAAAAGGGAGATCCGAGGTTCGGTCGGCAAAAGCCGACACAGGAGTGCGAAGCTGACTATCAGTCGAACTGAGTTCGACGTGAGTTGTGCCGGGCACAGCCCGTAATAGTCAAGGATATTTCGGACGAACTCCGGAACCAGGAAGCGAAGGCCAGCCCGGAGGTCCTCCAAGTAGAAGGCCACCTGGCCATCGGGCGGGCTGTTAAACCGACCGTCGGCGCCAGGGGCGAACAGCCGAAACTGCTCCGGGATGCGGTACTGCTCCCGGAGCCGATCGACGTTCGGCCCCGAAAGTGAAGAAACCTCCACCTCTGGGGTCGACCGAGTATCATCGGTCGGCTCTCCTGACCGACTATCTCGTGGGGACGTCCTAGCCATGGGTTCAGACGAACGGAAGAAGAAGAAGAAGAAAAAGAAGACGGCGGAGGAGGGTACCTGGAGCAAGGACTCACGCGGGCAGAGTCTCGACAGTAAAATGAGGAGGGTAAAAAACTGAGTGGGGGCGACTCTGTATATATAGTGCCCCCCGACGGTCGAGATGAAGGCACGACCAGCGAGGACTCCCCAGATCCTGCCGCATGGCGTCATCCGGGCCGTCCGTCAGTCCGACGGTTCGACGCACCTACCTTCAGATCGAGCCACGTCACCTCTATCCGCTCCAACGGACCCGTCCCAATGGCCGCACGCCACGTGGCACAAAGGCCGCGACGTTTCGTGTCCCCGAAGGGACGGCGGGAACGGCGGTTCCCCTTCCCGATGAGACGAGACGTCTGACACCGACACGATGTCTGACACCGGCGGGACGTCCGACACCTGCAGGACGTCCGACACTGACATGACACCTTACGCCGACGGGACAGGACATCTGACACCGATCGGACACCTGACGCAAGCGAATCGCTCGGCATTTATGAGACCCCTGACATCGTATCCACTCACGGTACGGTCGGAGTGAGGCATACGACAAATTCACTCCTTGTCGACCGGCGTTGCTGCCCAAACTGAAGCATCGGTCAGCGCGCCGTCCGACTCAGGAGTGGAGGGGGCAACTGTTGGGGAATACCGACCGATCGACTGGCGGAGGGACCGACCGACCGACCGACTGACGGAGGGACCGACCGTCCGACCAACTGACGGAGGGATCGACTGACCGTCCGACCCATTAACGGCCCTCTTCCGTCCGTGGATATGTCGGTCGGGTTTCCACTCTCCGGGCCGACTAAACCAGGAAGTCTGCTGGCCGACTCTCGCAATATGCCTGGCTGACCGTCAAAAGGAGGCCCGAATCTCCGCCCGACGCCGCACAGATGGCCACCGACCTAGGGTCGGTCGACTCCTCCGACCGCCGTACAGCCGCCAGAGCTTGTCAATCCTGACAGCGACATGCGGCTCTGCCACCTAAGGGCATTATCCCGCCTAGGGCATTGTCAACCCTAGTGATATGACAGCCCCACGGCGATGGGACACTTTCACGGCGACTCTGACAGACTACAGTGAGTTGATAATTCCTCACTTATCCGCGTCATTAATAACGGTGCCATACCACGCTCCACTATAAATATCGGGGAAGGCAACAGTGCACGAGGACTTCGACTTCGAAACCACAGGCTTGCTCCCCCCCCTCTCTCTCTCTCTCTCGATTGAGCTCTCTGTCTTCATTTCACTGTTGCCCAGTCACTTCTCTGACTTGACCGTCAGAGGGTCCCCACCGGAGCCGCCTCCGGTCAGTGTGGACTTCCTTTTTTGCAGGCGCTCGTTTCCCGGCGATCAGGCGACGAGGGGATTGGCGCCAACAAAATCTTTTTTTTAGAAAAATGTTCTCAATTTTTGCATTTACTATTTGTTATCAGACATTGGTATCTGGTATAGAGGAGAGAAGTGGAAGGTATTTTCCTTTCTGATTATACTAGTTTCTTTCTTCCTCAAAAAGAATGTCAGGATGTCCATTGCCTTCTTTTCTTGTATATTGACTTAATAGTTTATTAAAATTCTCTATCTATCTTTGAGATACTCATAATCCACTCTAAGTCACTTAGTATGTAGAGTCTTTTCATGGTCAAAATTAATTAAATTGAGTTGGACCCTATTTGTTACTTCTTGTTATTATTTTTTCAATTTTTTTATTTGAAATAACTTAAAATGCACATTTTAATTTCCAATATGACTATTGCAATGCCGCTTGAAAATTGTTAGATTCATCTACCAGCTGGATTGCTTTCTCAGTCCTATATATTTCACCATTCTATACGAAATCTGTTCAAGTGATTAGAAAGATTCATATACTTGTACTACATCATGTAATGTCTAATTTGGGCTCTTTCAACTTATGTCCTCCACCTTGCACATTTGCCTTCTCTTCTTAGTACACATTCTTTTGATGAATTATTTGTTCATTTTGTGCTAATCATATACAACTTGATCTTGTCATAAAATGCCAACCACTTCTATGAATGACTTGTGACACCCGCAACTGTCCAAGAACTGGTGATCAGGTTGCTCCTCCAAGTTGGTGAGATAATGTGAGAGAGAGAGAGAGAGACGAGAGGACAGGTATATGCTTGTTCACATCCCACCTGTTGTAATCTTTTTTTTGACATTCAAAACAATCTGCCTATCAATGGAAGAGGAAACAATAGGAGAAAGTCATCCAAAATAAATGGTATAGGAAGTAAACAGAGAAGAGAGCAGGAGAAGATCTATTGCTGCTGAACTAATCAGACAGGATTGGCAATCTACGTGTTGGGGTCATCACTGATGTGATAGAATAGAACTACCTTTGTTGGTTCGTCATCTTGCCCTCATTGCTTTTCTTTCTGCTTTTTTCCTAAGAAAATTTTAACACATTTACGCTTATCATTGTCCAAATTTCATGATTATCTTTTTCATCAATAATTGTAGGATCTTGTTTGGCAACCTCATAGTTTGTAAATGTATGTCTCTCTATCTGTCTGTCTGTCTGTCTGTCTGAAAATGTTTCTTATAATAAGCATCCTGCTGAAGACTGTCAAATTTCTTAGAATTTGCATCAATATTTTAGAGTCACTAAATGGTCTTGTTCTTTCCCTGCAGACATTCCAAGACTAAATTTATTTTGCAACATGCCACCAATTATGGGGTTCGAAAATGCTAATTGACAACCACACTTGGAAGCCTTGCATAGCTCCAGAATCTATTGAATTACTAGTTTCTCTTTTAATTTGGAGAAATAATGCCAAATAGGAGAGATACAATTAACAGCAATTGAAAACTCACTTCCATCGCCACCGATCATATCTTTTTGAAGAAGCACGGAGGAAGTGAGGAAGAAGACAAACATTACAGTGATATAATTACAACGAGGCCACAAAAGATAATACCTCAGAATGGTCTTACAGAGGTAAAGAAGACACATGTTCAAAACAGCCTGGTGACTATTGGAAGAGGAAGAAGGGCACAAGTTGCCCCGTGATGAGGAATGAAGGGCTTTGAGCAGGACTGAAGATGGCTGCATCCTTTTCTTCAAGATGACTCTAGAGTTCCTCTCATGCCAAATGTGCCACAGGAGTGCCATAAGGTGTTGATCCCAACCCATCCGAAAGGATGCTTTAATTTTCCTACTTCTCCCAGAGCACTGCCAATAAGATCTTCATTTTTTTATCTCAATTACTATTTATGCTTTTCTGAATCATGTTGCTGAGATGTTCTCACGTAAATCATACATGTTATACCCAGACAAAATCGTTCTGAAGATTTTTCCTTATTCTTAGTTGGACCATCCATATTCTTATTTTCTGGAATCAGCACCATTTGGGATGATTAGCTACATATTACCACATATTACTTGAAAATGATAAAGCATTATCAGCTTCTATCTGCACGTTACAATTTCATGTATTGCTCTCATTTTTTGTATGCGAGCTTTTAATTTGAATTGTTGCTAATTATGAATAATGTTCCATTTCTCAAAAATAACGAATATCGTTCCTTAATCTTTTAGTAATCCCAATAAACAGAGCACCAGAAGCAGCTCACCAATCAGACAGGACTATTGGAATAAGACACTTGGTTCGGATATCAACAAAGATCCAAGACCATGTTTGTTTTCCATGTCTATTTTCATGTTTGAGTCATTTACATGTCACAAGTTTCATAAAGTTCCAGAACAAAAAATATGAGATTGCAATAAAAAACCTATATGCCGAAACAGGATGGATATAGAAAGAAAAGTTCAAAACACCCATTTTGGTTATAGAACACATGAGGTGTGACACTCATTTTCCCACCAAAACTTATTAGTAGGAAGCCTAGTTCATATTTGTAGGTCTTTCGGCAAAAACCATTTTAGGCAAAGATTCGTTGAGGGCAAATTTAGGAGGAAAATCCATGAGTAGAGAAGCAGCTACATGTTAGCAGCTAGGCTTCATGGAATCACCATGCTAGCAGGTGTAAGAGGAGCCTGAAAAAGATCATTATTCGAGTCCATTCAATTTGATGAAGCCCAGACCTCCAGTGTTTTCCTTCATCTGTTGCACACCAAACCATCTTAAATGATTCTCACGCAAGATATCTCCAAACAGCGTTCTGAAGTCTGCAAAAATAATTGTAAGACATATAAGAACAATCTTTTTCATCCAAAAAAGACGTGTAAGAACAATATTAAATGCTTCTCCTACACCATTTCTAACTCATCCTGATCTTATTAAATGCTTCTCCTACACCATTTCTTGGCACTTCATACTCTATGAAGCACTTGATCCTCTTTATTATTACGATTAACTTGTTCTTTTGTCATGCCTATTTTGCAACTTTTACTCTGTTTGAGCACTGGGTGCTTTGATGGCTTCGACTTCGGCAATCAAAGCAAAATGATCAGCTTCCTGCACTCATCAAGAAAAAAATACAAAAGAAAAAATATACAAATTGTTGGAGCTTCTATCGGCATATGATCCCATGACCTTGACATCCTTTGTTAACATCTTTCCACAGGTACGTGGGAGTTGGAAATTAACCCTTCCTGAAAGATTACAAAGATAAGTTCATCAATGTCACCTTTCGTCAATGTTAACATATATCCTTTCGTCGGTCTGTTTTAAGGCAAGGGTACCTTCCTTGTCGACAGCACCTTCTTCGATGCACCAACAGCCCAATAGTCGTCAATGGAATTAACTACACCAATATGTTCCGTGCCAACTTGGGCACCCTGATTACGGCCATGGAGAAACTTGGCTGCGGCGACATCACTGTCGTTGTTGGGGACGTTGGCTGGCCTACTGATGGCAATCCTATGTGGACTTTGAAGTATGCTTGCGATCGCGCCAATTGCACAGCAACTACTGATGGGTCTTCATGTGGTAGCTATGATGCTCATGTTAAAGCTTCGTATGCCTTCAATATGTACTTCCAGGCTCAAAACCAGCAGAAGGGATCTGTAACTTCCAAGGCCTGGCAATGGAGCTAGACAAGGACCCCTCGTAGGGGACATCCTATTAGGTTTCAGTTACACAGCGGAATATGGTTCTCAAAACTTTTTCTAACATGCTTTTAACTCTTAAAAAAAGACAAATCGAAATTCAATCCCAAATAAACTTTGCTGATTTCAATCAAATATAACATGCATAATATTTAGATAAGAATTAAGTTGATGATGATTTGATGCAAGTATGGTCTCCATAAAACACCCACGTGGATGTCTTTCAATGATAGTCCACGCAAGATCGATCACGGACCTTCCCAATCTACTGCTATATTAAGACTGCTTTGCAAGAATTCAGCAATCCTTCCTACTTAAAGATGAAGCACATAGCAACCTGATAATTTACAAATCTCCATAAAGATCATGTCTCAAATCTATACTCAAAAGATTAGTATGCCTCTTCTGATTTAGATATCCAACTTTTGGATGTTTCAATCTCTTAAAAAAGGCAAACAATCTGCTTTTCTAATTTCTTTTCTCTTTTATTTTTTTCTTTTATTTGTCTTCCTTTTTTTTTCTTGCTTTTTTGATTTTTTTCCTTTCTTTTTTCTTCAACTCACACGCATAAAACCTCATCCCCTTACGCTAATCCCTTTGGAGCGCCATCATTTTATAAGGTAAGAAAGAGCGTAGAACACTTTCTTTGGCACTACAAATTCTCATGCTGTGCCAAATTCTTTGGCTTAAAATAAATAGAACGTCTAGAATACTTGGGATGTGGAAGAGTTATAGAATAGGACTCTTTCTTTCTATGCACAACACCCAAGGCACCACCAGATATGGTGCAAGAAATAAATGGCATGGATTTTTAAGAGGAGTAACCTAGAAGGACTCTTCCTTCTATGCAAAAGAAATAAGGTGGCGTTTAGATATATAGCGTGGGATGGCATGGAGAAGATTGGCTTCACATGAAACTCTTTCATGTAAAGAGTTTTGGGCACTTAGGAGACCTTGGGTGTGAACCTTTTTATATTAGGTCAAGGCTTCAAGTTCTAGATTAGCTTAAATAATTTTGGGCTAAGTTTGATTGGAAACTTGAGTTAATCCATGTGCTAGTATGTCAACTAAACCCATAGAATTTTCAATAAATCCAATTAGATTAGTCCATAATCAAATTCTTAAGTGTGTGATCTATTGGGTTTCATATCTAGCCAGCAATAGACTCAGGCTCATGATCAAACTAACTCAATTAGAAATAGATCAACTCAAATGCATCAATTAATTAAAACTCTTAATTGATTGCTAAATTAAACTCTTTAATTTTTGTGAGTCCACAAGTCAAAATTGATGTCTAGCAATATATCATAACTATCCAAAAGATATGAAATTTCGATGAAATATCAAAAATATCCTTCAATAGTAAGATACTGTGCAATTTAATCATTAGATCACACAACATCCCAGAAAAGCTATGAGCATGGAATTATGTCAAACACAAATACTTATCCATATGTATCTTGATCTAAAGATGATAACTTAGTCGATGATACATTAGAAACTCTTTCTAATTATCATCCTGCTTTGATCAAAGATTTCTTGAGTTATTATCTTATGAGATCACATAGAATACTCTCTCCTTATTAAGAGTGATCAATTCCTTGTTAACCACTCACAATCTTTATACATACTTCACCATATCCAGAATATCCCACATAAGCCTTAGAAAGTCATACTAGGATATGAACCAAAATATAGATTCATATACATAAGATTCTATGATCTCAGGTCTAAGGATCATTTGCACTACTCTCACTAGAGAACAATCAACTGACATGCATATAAGGCTCCATCAAATATTCTTTCATTAGGTCAATTTAGTGAACTCATTCTCTAATAAACATCCACATCCTTACATTAGTACCACTATACAAGTGTTTATGAGATCAATCACCCTCTCAGTCGAGTATACATAGGATGTGCCAGTTTTACCAGTATCATTGATCTCCGAATCAATGATTCTATAGCTGAAGATATTTTAGATTTAGACTATCAAGAATTTAGGTCTCATTAGCATGATCTCATCATGACCCAAAAATCATTGTCTTGATCTATGAGATTCATTATAATCTTAAATAAATATCAAGATACGGCATATAATAAAATAAAATATCTAATTTTATTAATAATTAATGTCAAATACATAAGTTAGAATGATAGAATACAGAAAATACCTCATACATTACATATATGATTGGCTTTAGGATACTATTTTTTCAATCTCCTACTTGCACTAAAGCTGATCGCCCCGATACTTGATGTCCATGCAATCAAGATGGTGATTAAACTACTGCTATAATAAAATCTTAGTGAATAGATCCGCTATATTATTATTGGTGTCAACTCATTCTATGATCACATTTTATCTTTCGATAATCTCCCGAATGAGATAGAACCGTCTCAAGATGTGCTTGAATTTATGATGAGACATTGGTTCCTTGACTTAAGTAACAGCTCTAGTGTTGTCACAATAAAGTGGCATGGGATGTTCAATCTCAGAAACCACATCCAACTCTATGATGAACTCTTTCATCCAGACGGCTATCTTATTAGCCTCACTAGCAGTAATGTATTCTGCCTCAGTAACTAAGTCATCTGTAGTCTGCTATCTGAAACTCTTTCAACTCACTACACCACCATATATAGAATAAATATATATCCAGATATGAATTTACTATCATCTAGATCGGATTGAAAATTCAAATCTATAAATCCTTCTAGTTTCAAATCGGATCTGTCATATATGAAAAAAGTATCTCTAGTCTTTTTTAAGTACTTGAGAATATTTTTCACACCTTTTCAATAATCCTCTCCTAGATCTATCTGAAATCTACTCATAATGTCTAAAGCATAAGCAATATCAAGTCTAATACATAGCATAGCATACATAATCGATCCCATAACCAAAGCATAAGAAATAGAATTTATTCTCTTTCTCTCTTCAGGTGTCTTAGGAGATATTTTCTTAGAGAGATGTATGTCATGACTCATGGATAAGTAACCTCTCTTACACCCATCTATATTGAACCTCTTCAATACCAAATCTATGTACCCTGGCTAGTACAAGTCTAGGATCCTTTTAGATCTATCTTTATAGATCTTAATACCAAGTATATAGGATGCTTCACCCAAGTCTTTCATGAAAATTTTTGTGATAGCCAAGTTTTGATCGATTGCAATATAAGCATATCATTCCCAATGAGCAGTATATCATCTGTATACAAAATTGAAAAGATAATGGCACTCCCACTTATCTTCTTGTTCATACATGGTTCATCCATATTTTTGATAAAATCAAATAATTTAACTGTCTCATCAAAATGGATGTTCCAACTTCTCAATGCCTACTTTAATCTATAAATGAATTTTTTTAGCTTGCATACTTGATTTGTCCTTCTATTAGAGATAAATTCCTCTGGCTAAGTCATGTAGACTTCTTCCTCAAGATTTTTATTGAAGAAAGTAGTATTGACATCTATCTATCAGATCTCATAGTCATGATATGTAGCTATAGCAAGCATAATCCGAATATACTTGAGCATGACTACTGGTGAAAAGATTTCCTCACGGTCAATACTTTGCCTTTGTTTGAAACCTTTCATCACTAGCCTGGCATTGTAGGTCTCTACCCAACCATATGCTCCAATCTTCTGCTTGAAGACACATTTGTAATCTATTGGGGTCACACCCTCAACCACATCAACCAAAGTCCAGACTTAGTGGGTATACATAATCCATTTCAAATTTGATGGCTTCAAGCTATTTGTCAAAGTCACTATTCTTGACTGCTTTCGAATAGGTCGTATGATCATCATTCTCAATGATGTGTAGCACATTGTTATCCTCAATGATAAATCCATACTTGAGTGGTACATTACGCACTCTATTTGATCTTTAGAGAGGAGGTGTATGTAGTGGTTGTGCTTCATCAATGGGTACTTCTAGTTGAAAATTAACTTATGAACTATCTACATATTGTTTTGGGATAGATTGTAGGTCTTGAGCATCTTCAAGTTCAACTGTCCTCCCGCTACCCTCTTCTTGGATAAACTCTTTTTCAAAAAAATAGCATGCCTGCTGACAAAAATCTTTTATTGAGTAGGATAGTAAAAGTAGTATCCTATACTCTCCTTAGCATAATTTACAAATCTGCACTTATCTGATCAACACTAAGCTTATGTCCTTCAGTATTTTTGAGATAAGCAGGGCAGCCCCATATCTTCAGATATTTAAGACTCAGCCTCTCTTCTTTTCATATCTCATATAGAGTACTAGTAATAGATTTAGTTAGTACTTTGTCTAATATATATGCTACGGTCTGAAAAGCATATCCTTAGAAGAAGACCAAAAGATCTGTGAAGCACATCATGGACCACACCATATCTAACAAAGTACGATTTTTTCTTTTTATAATATTATTTAATTATAGAGTATAAGAAGGAGTCTATTCAGAGAGAATTTTATTATCTCTAAGATGATTAAAAAAACTCACTTATTACGTATTCTCTTCCTCGATCAAATCGAAGAGCTTTAATACTCTTACTAATTTATTTCTCAATCATTCTTTAGTACTTCTTAAATTTATCAAAGACTTTAGATTTATTTTTTATTAAATATATATATCCAAACTTTGATAAATAATCAGTAAATATGATAAAGTAGGAATATCCATATCTAGCTTAAGTTGTCATTGGGCCACAAATATCTGTATGTACTAGGCCCAACAAGTCACTCGCTCTTTCTTCATATCCAGTAAATAGAGTCTTGATCATCTTATCTATGAGATAAGATTCATAAGTTCCATAAGATTCATAATCATAAAGATTAAAGAACTTTTCTTTGTGTAACTTATTAATCCTTGACTCATTAATATTACCAAATTGGCAGTGCCAGAGATATGTGATATTTATATCTTCTCTCTTTTTTTTCTTCATTTAATCAATATGAAAGAACATCATTATTAAGTGATAAGAATAAAAGATCATTATCTATAAAAATATTGCCATAAAATTCATTAGAATGATAAATAAAGCAATCTTTATATTTTTCTCTTATTTCAAAATCATATTCTAATAATATTGAAACTGAAATAATATTTCTAACAATATTTGGCATTAGTATAAGTCTTTTAATTCCAAAATCTTGCTCCAAGGCAATTTCGACAAAAAGGTTACTATGGCTTCGAACTAGATGGACTCTCCACTAGCACCGAAGAGTATGAAGTCATACTCATTCAATTTTCTTATTCCCTACAATTTCTGCAACGATTTGCATAGGTGTAAACCACAAGTGGTATCTAATATCTAAAAATCTGAAGTTGAAGTACTTAATAATAAATTTATTTATATTTTATATAAATTTTTAGCAATATTTGCTTCCTTTTGCTTCAAACTCGCAAGATAATGCTTACAGTTCCTATTTCAATACCCATTCTTCTTGTAGTAGAAATAAGTATCTTTGACAGAGACACTCTTTACCTTTTTATTGGAGATATTAGCCTTGGGATTCATCTTTTTCTTTTTATTTGAACCCTTATGGCCTGTCTTCTTTTTGGAGATCTTATCTACAAGTAGAATAGGTACCTTTTCACTTTTGAAATGATTTTTATTTGTCTTCAATATATTCAATAGCTCTGGCAGGCTTGTGTTCAGTTTGTTCATGTAATAATTAATGACAAACTGAGAGAAGAATTTAGAGAATGATTGCAAAATCAAATTCTGACTCAACTTATCATCCATAGCAAAATCCAATTGACGTAATCGAGTGATCAGACCAATTATCTTAAGCATATGGGTCAGTACGGATATGCCTTCACTCATCTTGGCACTGAATAACTACTTAAACATCTCATATCTAGCAATTCTACTTTGTTTTCCATACAACTCTTTTAAATTAAATAGTATGGAATGAATATATTACCTCTGTAGCTCATTGCTCATAGAGGCCAACACAATATATTTGACAGTCACACTGTTATCATGTCACATCTTGTATGTGACTCTATCCTCTTCGATAGCATCTTCTCTGATCGATTCAGGAGCAGAAGTATGTAGAATATAGAAGACTTTCTCCTATATGAGAATAATTCTCAAATTTCTCAATCAGTCTACATAATTAAGTTCGATCAACTTATTAGCAGCAAAAATGCCACGCAGTGAAAGTGAGGATGCCATTATTCAGTTAATTAATCTACAAATATAAGAACAAAATATAAGTAGACTACTCACAATGATATGCACAACAAAATTAGATCTTTTATTTAATTGTGTCTTCTATTTATTTAGCGAATTTTATAGCCCTCAAGTATGAAAACGAGAGACCCCATCTTATTTTTAAGTAGGCTTGAGATCCCAATTTCTCACAAATATCTTGTGGAAAGCACAACAAGCATTTATGAGTTCAAAAATAGATAACTCTTATCAATTACATCTCATACAATTTTTAATATTTTTTTTGCCTCTAAAACACTTATAGTCTTGTGAATAGCACAACAAACTATAATATTTTAGTTAAGTTAGACCCCTTATTCCTATATAGTTATACTTGAACAATACTGCTCTTGTGGATAGCACAATAAGATAATACTATTCAAATATGCCATAAACATCATTATGTACTTAGTCAATATCATATCAATTTTTATAGCAAGTCTTATGGATAGCACCAACAAACTCACTACAGATTTTGACATACTCTATTGACTTAACATGAAGGAAAGCATAGATAGTATTCTTAACACTTCGTCATTATAACTTAATATAATTTTTTTTAATTCGAGGGTCTTTTTGGTCTCAAGCACATTCTAACATATATATTAATAAGCAATATGCTCTAACAATCGTCAAGCAATAATAATTATGTAATTCAAATTGTAATATCATTCATATGTTAATGCCTAATTCATAACCCCTAGGATTGTATAGGGTATATTCATGGTTTTGGTCCAACTCTTAAGCCAAATTGCATAGGACTATGATTTGGACTCAACTCTTAGTCCAATCATATGTTAATATTTGACTTGAGTTAATATTTTGAATCTTTATCTCATTAGAATTATTTCTGATTCAAACTCTAATCCAATTAGGTTTGACCAATTAACGATTGACCTAAAGTCCAAAACATCCTAATTAATTGATTATAGCATCTATCTACCATGAATCAATTTATAGCATGAATAAAAATTTCAAAAAATAATAATTTCTAAATTTAGCAAATGAAATTATAGCTGAACACGAATCATAGACAAAAATTTTATTTTTTTTTTAAGAATTGATGCATATAACCAATTAATCAACATGGCATCATATGAATTGGATCTAATCTATATTACAATAATAGGATGTTGTCTGATTGAATCTAACAAAGATGGCTCTGATACCACTATTGGATTTCAATTGCGCAATAAAATATAATTTTCAAAAAAAAAAATTAATGTGCTTTTAACTCTTAAGAACAAGCAAACTGAAATTCAATCCCAGGTAAATCTCACTGATTTCAATCAAACATAAATGCATAATATTTAGGTAAGAATTATACCTTCAAGCGGAAGATACTTTGATACAAGTATGATCTTCACAAGACACCCATACGGATGTCCTCCAATGATAGTGCACACATGATCAATCATGGACCTTTCCAATTTACTGATATACTAAGACTGCTTCGTAAGAATTCAACCATCATTTTTTCTTAAAGATGAAGCACACAGTAACTTAATAATTTACAAATCTCCATAAAGATTACGCCTGAAATCTTTTCTCAAAAGATTAGTACATCTTTTCTAATTCAGATATTCAACTTTTGGATATTTCAATCTCTTAGAAAGGTAGACAGTCTACTTTTGTAATTTCTTTCCTCTCTTTTTTTCCTCTTATTTTTCCTCCTTTCTTTTTTTTGCTTTTCTAATTTTTTTTCTTTTTTTTCCTCTTCAACTCACATGCCCAAAACCTCCTCCACTTGCACGCTAATCCCTTGGGAGTGCTCCCTTTTTATAAGATAAGAAAGGGCATGGAACACTTTCTTTGGCGCTGCGATTCTCATGCGGGGCCAAACTCTTTGGCTTCTGCATGAAATAAATGGAACGAATGGTATCCTTGGGATGTGAAAGAGTTGTAAAGCAGGACTCTTCCTTTCTATGCACAACACCCAAGGTGCCATCAGATATGGCGCAAGGAATAAATGGCATAAAATTTTAAGAGTAATGCAAAAGGACACTTCTTTCTGGGTGCAAGAAATAAGGTGGCATTTGGATATATAGCATGGGATGGCGTGGAGAAGATTGGCTTCACATGAAACTCTTTCATGTAAAGAGGTTTGGGCGCCTAGGAGACCTTGGGTGTGAACCCTTTTAGATTAGGTCAAAGCTTCAGGTTCTAGGTGAGCTCAAATAACTTTGGGCTAAGCTTGGTTAGAAACTTGGGTTAATTCATGTGCTAGCATGTCAATTAAACCCATAGAATTTCTAATAAATCTAATTAGATTAATCTATGATCATATTTTTAAGTGTGTGACCCATTTGGTTCTACATCTAGCCAGCAACACATTCAGGCTCAGGACCAAATTAACTCAATTAGAAATAGGTCAATCCAAATGTACCAATTAATTAGAACTCCTTCTAATTGATTGTCAAATTAAACTCTTTATTTCTTGCGAGTCCACAAGTCAAGATTGATATCTAGCAATATGTCATGACTATCTAAAAAAATAAAATTTTGATAGAAATACCAAAAGTATCCTTCAGTGTCGAGTTACCGTGCAATTCAATCCTTCGATCATACAACATCTTAGATAAGCTATAGGTATGGAATCATGTCAAGTCCAAATACTTATCTATATGTATCTGGATCTAGAGATAATGACTCGATGATGATACATTAGAAACTCTTTCTAATTATCATCCTGCTTATTTGGCCAAAGATTTCTTGAGTTATTATCCTATGAGATCACATAGGATATTCTCTCCCCTTATTAAGAATGATCAATTCTTTGTTGACCACTCACAACTTTCATACACATTTTATCATGTCCAGAATATCTCACACAAGCCTTAAAGAATCATGCTAGGATATGAACTAAAATATAGATTCATATACACAAGATACCATGATGATCTTAGATCTAAAAATTACTTGTACTACTCCCACTAGAGAATAATCAATTTACATGCATATAAGGCTCCATCAAATGTTCTCTTATTAAGTCAATTTAGTGAACTTATTCTCCAATGAGCATCCACATTCTTGTATTAGTATCACTACATAAGTGATTGTGAGATCAACCATCTTCTTCATGAAGTATATATATGATGTGCTAGTTTTACTAGTATCATTGATCTTCGAATCAATGATCCTACAACTGAAAATATTTTAGATGAGGACTATCAAAGATTTAGGTCTCAATGATATGATCTCATCATGGCCCTAAAATCATTGTCCTAATTTATGGGGTTTATTATAATCTTAAATAAATATTAAAATGCAGAATATAATGAAACAAAATATCTAATTTTATTAATAATTAATATCAAATACATGAGTTAGAAAGATAGAATATAAAAAATATCCCATCGTATCATATATGCGATTGATTTGTAAGGCACTACTCTTTCAATCAACTTCATAGTTCAGATTGTTCCATCTTACGTACTTCCCTCTAAATCAAGCTCGCCTCCAAACTCGCCTGCGTCTTTCTCCGGCATAGCTGCTCTGCCACGCATAGTGTCTCTTAGCAGTCATTGGGTTTTTTGCACTGTACTTGCTCACTACCAAGCTTTTGAAGTTGTATCCGTCCATTCGTCTGTTTCGGACAAGTCACCTGTATGCAGTTGGAATTCAATTTAATGATATTCTTTGAGCTCACTGAGAAAATATGAAAGGAAGGCACTAAGTCCCATATCTATTACAGTTATTAATATCTTGTAGTTGCATTGGATTTTAGTTATTTACCTGTTTTTTTGTTCCTTCTTGATAGCTTTTCTTTTCTTTTCTTTTCTTTTTGGTAATTCATATACTGTGATATAGCCTGTCAATGAAGTCTTTTATCTCTTATCTAAACTCGCTTGGTCTTGAATCATTTAGAACCCGAACCTTGTGTTAGTACTGATTACACATTCAAGGGGTGTAGTATATCTAGAAATGATTTAATAGAAGCCAATGCATACCTGCTCCTTTATATTGTATTCCTGCTCCTTGACCTCCTCAGTATTGCCAGGAACAATGAGTTTAATTAACACCTGGATTTCAACTCAGTCTTGTTAAGGTTCAATTAGTTTAATTATCACAGAACCATATGCAGAAAATTCGCATATGCTTTCATGATCTTGTTGATATCGACATAGGCTGTCAGTCTACATAAGCTCGTACTTTGATAGAACTTACTCCGATTGGAATTACCTTCATGCTTGATCCAAACACAGGTTTGGTAGAATATTGTATCTGATTGAAGATGCCTTTATGATCAACTCAACCAGACTCACCATTGCTGAATATGTTCGTTTCAGCATAACAAGAAGTTATGATGCGTTCATTTCAACATAATTAGAAGTAATCGAAGCAGATTTATCCATTTACCAGCATTTGAAGCACTCAATGTCTTCTTTTGGATTGTGATCCGTTCATTTGATTTGCCTTCTTTTAAGTGCGTGCAGAGAGGTAGCTGGCGGAACTGGAAGTAACTAGGGTGGCTCTCATGCCGTATATCCCTTAGCCTGGCCTACTTAAACACGCTCATTCCTGGTCTCGGATTTTCCAAAAGACCTGCAAGTGTTCGTTTCAGCATAACAAGAAGTTATGATGCGTTCATTTCAACATAATTAGAAGTAATCGAAGCAGATTTATCCATTTACCAGCATTTGAAGCACTCAATGTCTTCTTTTGGATTGTGCTCCATTCATTTGATTTGCCTTCTTTTAAGTGGGTGCAGAGAGGTAGCTAGCGGAACTGGAAGCAACTAGGGTGGCTCTCATGCCGAATATCCCCTAGCCTGGCCTACTTAAACAGACTCATTCCTGGTCTCGGATTTTCCAAAAGACCTGCCATCAGGATTCGCACCTGTAACTTGTCATGCCAATCCTTCAAAAAACTTATCACGTCATTCCTGTTATTTAAATTCTATAAACACAGTTGACGTGTAGATCATGAACTACAAATGTTACAGATAATCATTGCCTTCATTCTAATCAGAACTTAAGTACGATACTACTGAAAACCATTTGATGCCTCTTTAGAATGCTAGTGCTTCTCAAAGTTAGCATCTACACAAGAAATTGAGCTCTCAATCAGTCGGCTTTTCGGTTTGTAAAGCCATTTCAACCATCAAATCAAAGTTTGTAAACCAGCTATTATTTCAAAATTTCCAGATTAACAAGATGGTTGCATTTGCACAAGTTCATTCCAAAGAAATTTGAATAAATGGGAGCTCATCATACAGAGAATGAAGAATATCCGAGCTAATAGGGATCAAATCCCAATAAAAAAACCCACTTCGGCCCCTGTTTCCAACCCAATAGAACACCTAAACGATCCATTTTACACCCATCATTGACACATCTCAAACTGGAAGGGACTATCATTCTCCCAGCCAGAATACATGCACACCGGCAAAAAAACTAGCTAATTTTGAAGATGGAAAGCTCGTATATCATAATGACTACCTACCTAGAGGCTGTAGCATTTGCCTTGCTTGGTTTACTTCTTATTTGAGGATCTTTGGTCGGCTTTGAAGCTCCATCAATAGCAATATTCCCCAAGCCCACTGCCATTTCCTCCCTTTCATCTTTCTCCTTCCTCTGCTTCTCGGAAATGCCATCATCCGATGGCTTTCTTTGATCAGCAGGTGGCAAGCATGGCTCACGCTGTAAAGGTCCTGCATCAATCCATGGGTGCTGAAGCAATTGGGCAGCTGTGGGCCGCTTTTCTGGTACGAAGTCAAGTATAGGGACAAGGAAGTCAGCCATTTCGTTTGCATCTCGTTCATTGAAATCATACTTCTCGATGAGCACTTTGTGGAGGGGCCAAAACTTCAGGCGGCGGATGTGCCTCAAGTCCCCATACCTGTTAAAGAACTCACGAGAGTATCGGCCACCCAAGGCAATCTAGCAACAAGCATTGAGTGAATATTGGAACCAAAGAACTTTCAGAGACGAACTTAAGTTGGGGGGAGATGGCTTTACCTTGCGTGGCATCATACCTAGTAGTTCCATCATCAGTGCCAAGTGATCCTGCAAATTACAAGTAACGGATAAACAATTATAGCTCAAGTATTAGCAGCAAAGATTTCTCCCTTATTACAACATCAGAGCAGTCAATCTAGATCATCCTAATCACAGCAGTGTCAGAAAACCTAGAAGAATGGAGATGACATATCCATGTATTAGTAAAAAGCTGGTCCACCCAGTGTAAAAAGCAGCAAAAATATACCTCTTAATTTAGGAGAAGGTTATTTCTATTAGACCTGTGCATAAGATGACACAGTCATCCAACTCATAGAATTCCGTATATGGCAATGCAAGATGGAGCAATTTGCAGAATTTGTTGCTATGTATGCTCAGGGTAGCACCTTATCTGCTCCTCTCTAAGGGGCTTTGATGCTTTGTATACTTCAAGCGTAACTTGGAATGTCAGGACTCAGGTTTGCCCAGCAGACAAAGCAGCAAAAAACAAACCTCTTAATTTAGGGGAAGGTTATTTCCACTAACTTGTGCATAAGAATATGCACTCATCCAACTGAAGGAACTGTCACATAGGGATGTGCTTGCAGGCAACATTGATGCAGGATGGTAGAATGAGTGTCTGCACAGAAATTTCTATGATTCTATAATGACATGAATCTAGCATAGAAATTCCTATGCTGACATCACAAGATGGAGCAATTTGCAGAATTTGTTGTTATGTATGCTCAGGGGAGCACCTTATCTGCTCCTCTCTAGGGGGCTTTGATGCTTTGTATACTTCAAGCGTAACTTGGAATGTCAGGACTCAGGTTTGCCCAGCAGACAAAGCAGCAAAAACAAACCTCTTAATTTAGGGGAAGGTTATTTCTACTGAATCTGTGCATAAGAATATGCACTCATCCAACCGAAGGAATTGTCACATGGGGATGTGCTTGCAGGCAACATTGATGCAGGACGGTAGAATGAGTGTCTGCACAGGAATTTCTATGATTCTATAATGACATGAAACTAGCATAGAAATTCCTATACTGGCATCACAAGATGGAACAATTTGCAGAATTTGTTGTTATGCATGCTCAGGGGAGAGCACCTTATCTGCTCCTCTCTTGGGGGCTTTGTATACTTCATGCGCAACTTGGAATGTCAGGTTTGCCCAGTGCACAAAGCACTAAAAACATACCTCCTAATTTAGGAGAAGGTTAATTCTGTTAAACCAGTGCATAAGAACTTGCAGTCATCCAACTCAAGGAATTGTGTGCATGCGGATGTGCTCACAGGCAATATTGATGCAGGACAGTCGAATGAGTGTCTGCACAGAAATTTCTATAATGGCATGAACCTAGCATAAAAATTTCTATGCTGGCACCACAAGATGGAAATTTGCTGTTGTTTGTGCCCAGAGGACCAGCTTATCAGCTCCTTTCCTGGGGGCCTTGTATACTCCATGCATAACTTGGAATGTCCGGCATGGATTCTATTCTGATCTGGATGTGCTGCAAATTTTGTTTGCAAGCCCAAGCCCAAACAATTATGCAATACAAAAGGCATGTTTAATGAACCTGCTTCATATCAGGTTTGGAGTTTGGAGTTTGGAGGCACATATTGAAGTTTATGAAGCCCGGTAAATATCAGGTTCGTAGTTCGGACATCCTACCATAAGAGTAGATATCTAATACGCACTGGAAATACAAAGAACACAATGCAACACCTTCTTCCTAAATAAATCATATAGAAGATCAAAACGTCAAAAAACCAACATTAGCAGCCACTGGTTTATCTATTGCAAGCAAGGTTCGCCAGACCATGCTGAACTGGTTGGTTCCGGGTGTCCCGAACCAAACCAATTGAGGACCGAAAGGGTTCAGCCAGTAAACTCGAGATGCCCTAATTTAGGCTATTAAACCCCTACCTCACACTATTGAAGTTAAGGCCTCAGTTCACACTTATTAAACAGCCCTAGCCCTTCACATGCCTGCTCAAGATGATTCTTCCACCTCCGCTCACAATTTTGAGAGAGAGTCTCCTCCCCACTGCTTGCAAACACCACCAACCCTACTCCCTAACGGCCACTTGCGATGGTACCTCTGCTTCTCCGGCAAGTCCTCCCCCTCTTGCTATTTCCCTCACTCCCTCCCTCTCCCCTTCTCTCTCGCTCCAAGGGTTAGGGTTAGGGTTTCCCTTGGCCCTACCTCTAGTAGTGATTCAGCTAACCTTGTTGACCAGTGGAAAATATGGCAACCATCTAGATTGGTCAAAAAAATCAAAAATAAATATTTATTATTTACATTAAGTGAATACTGTACAAACTACTGACATAGCAAGTGTCAAAGTGAACAATTAATTGCCATTGCTAGCTCAAGAAAATTTGTTCGAATCACTTTTATAATCACTCAAGCAAACTAATCCAGCTAGGGCATCTCTGCGGAGCATTCACCTTACATACAGTCCCTAGTGAGCAACTGGGTGATAACATGTGGATTGAACTCTAACAAAAAAATAGTGGGTGACGAGGTAACAATAACCCTCAACCATAAAGAGAAAGATAACATAAGGAGGAGATAAATGCACTTCAGAAAGGTAAAGCAAATGGTCCGGCAAAAGCAGTATCAGCATGAAGCAAGACTTTAGTTCAGTCATAAAAACAACTATATAAGCATAGGCAAGATAGGGAACAATAGATATTGTAACCATCATCCTGGAGCTCTATCACTTTTTTACATTGTTTTGAAAACCAGACCAGACGACAAGTCAATACCTTAGCCGGTTCATGATCGAACCAATTCAACCGACCTGTCCAATAGGTGTCATCTGCATGACAAATTACTGATGTCATAAATATTTTTTATTTTCAAAAAGTGTGAAAATATGGGAAAAATAAAAAAAAGAAAAAAAATCCATAAAAAAACAAAATTATCCCCTATATATATATATATATATATATATATATATATATATATATATATATATGTATATTTCATCTACACGACAATGATATCTCTGAAGACGATTTCATCTACCCAACCAACAATCACGAGTACGTCAATTGAGTGTCTCCACCCAACAACCTATTCAAGCTCTCAAGACACCATTGCCTCCTCCTCCAGCCCCAAAAGCCTCTAGAAGTCCCTAACTCTGTCCACCACAACTCCGACTACTCTCTCATCAGGAGAAACAAGACATTGTGGAGCTCTCTCAATCTCAATGAGTATAAGGTCTACAAGACTGACCTCACCACCGAGACCATCCTCAAGGCCACTAACATGACCATCCAGACTAACAAGAAGAGGCAAAAGCAGCGCACCATTGTTGACCGGGCCAAGGAGGAGAACCCATAATGGAGCTCAAGAGGCCCATATCTAAGAAGGGAAGGTGAGGTAGAGCAATGAGGATCTACAAATGAGGAACTGAGGGTTTTAATCGAGACAAGAATGGTTGTCAATGGTGTCCAGATATAAGCCAAACCATGTTGAAATTTAAAAAGAAATAAAGGACAAGTTAGACTAGACCGGTTGGTACAACCAGTCCATCTCGTTCTCCTTATTTTTGCTGGTCTTTATCCACTCTCGAATTCTAAACAACTCGGACTGAAGACATGTCCAAACCTTGGTCAAACCAATTGAACCAGCTGATCCGCTCTAAGTTTCAAAATATTGCTTCTTATGTTGATTGTTCCCTCTTATGCTTCTTTTCAGGGTACCTACCTAAGAAATATTATGAAAATTTTGGGTTTCTCAACTCATGCTCTAATACAAGCAAGAATTTACCCTGGTCCACCTCCTACCCAAGCTTCCATATGAGATTGATGGAACAAAGGCTAGTGTTCTTCATGCATTTAATGCATGAGATGACATAACCAAAACCACAACCTCAAATAATTTCTTTGCTAGAAAAATATATGTTCTCAAATTTCACTCAGCATCCACAAGATTGACCAAGGCCAATGACCCATTACAACATGCAACACAGGCTCTGCTAAAAGATAGCTCCAAAAAGTAGTCAACACTTTACACCAATACCTAACTGAGCATATTTTCACCCATAAATATATCACCTCCAATGCTCACTTACAATTGAATAATTCAGAACTCTAAGGGGATGTTTTGATGGCTAGACAAATGAAAACTAGTAATATGAAATATATCTTTACACATCTATATGTTAGCATATATTTGGGTAAGACATAAGAATTAATTTTGATTTATACTAGCATTTCGAGCAAAATAAACTATATGAGTAACAATACACAAAGCTATCCATGCCTCTGGATATCCCTGAACCACTCGACTCTCATAAAATATGTCAAGCCCTCCCTACCCACTCACTTCCCCTCCCCCACACCCCCCCCCCCCTCCAAAAAAAAAAAAAAAAGACACACACACAAAAACTCACTCTTGCTTTCCATCCTTACCAATAAGCTGCAAGGAAAGAAACTAGAATGAAGCACCCAAGAAACAAGATTGCTATCATCTTTTTGTCTCTTCTTTAAGAGACTCTTCTGAAAGGTTAAAATGAAAAAAAGTGGCAGGCAGTCCTTTTCCCCCCTCTATAAACACCAGCAACCACATTCTCTCTCTGACTGCATCTCTTCCCTTCCAACAATCTCATTTTCTCTAATATCCTTCAAGAATAGCGGTGATACCACAGGCTTCGCCTCACCTACATGCTTCCTCAGATCCTATCAACCCAAGAACTCTCACCACAAAAACATGCTCAGATCTCTAATGACATACTGGGATTGAACTAGATATGCACTTCATTATTGAAATACATGTGCAGAGCTAGATTTTAGGAGAACACGGAAATGTTAGGATCTTTGCTCATTTATTGAATTTCATGTCACAAATGCCAATCCATAGACCATTAAACCATTTCTCTGCCAACAAATCTATACAGCATAATGCATGGAGAGTTGGTTCTAACTATTGTAATGTTTTTTACTCTTTTTATATTATGCATGTCAAAATTCAGCAGCTAACCGGTGCGGCTCGAGCAATCGATTCAGAACACTGGCGAAATCAGAGCAAGGGAGAAGGAACGAGAGAAAGAGAGAAAGGCAAAGGAAGGAAAGAGTAGGAGAGAAAAAGACCAGCAGTGGCCCGCAGAGGCTGCCAAAGGGCCGTCGAGGCCTCCAAGACTCCACGATCCTCCACAAGATACGAGGAGAGAGAGAGATAGAAAGAGAGGGAAAGGAAGAGAAGAGGAGTAAGGGGAAGACAACAGGGAGGCCACCGGATGGCTCAAATCTGCCCCGCATCGCCATGGATTCGAAACTGGGGCATTCCCCTATTTCAATGGATTTGCTAGCAAATCCATTGCCGACTTCACTATTTATCGTATTTAAAAAAAAAAAAAGAACGCAATGAAACTGGGACATCACCCTTGTTTCGAACCCACAACAACCACAGGGCAGATTTAAACCGTTCGATGATCATGACGTCTATCCAACAGCCCTCGGACAGTGTCGCCGCCACCTTCCTCTCACTCCTCTTTTCTCCCTTCCCCTCTCTCTCTCTATGTCTCTCTGCTCTCATTTCCTCTCGCGGAGGGCTGTGAAGCCCAAGAGGCTTCCGCGGCCCTTCGGCGACCACCGCCGACCTCTCTTTCCTCCCCTCCCCCCTCTCTTTCTCTCTCTTTTTCTTCCCAGTTCATCCCTCGTTTTCATGTCAATTCAGGCCTGATACGAAGGCATACTGACTCGTACCATCGGCTGATCGACAAGGGATCCGATTTCAAGCCGATGATCCTTAATTCAGAGAGAACAAAATTTATTCAATGAAATAGTTTCGAGGTAAATCTCTTATTTCCTAATCTTCATGATCTCAAATTAAATCCCTTATTTGCTTACATATATGTTCAACATGACAAACACTTAAGATAGCTTGAAATGATTCCTGATCTTCACGGTTGCCTATTGAATAGAACAAATCGGAAATACTTATTTTTGTGTAACTTGTGATGTGCATGCTTATTTCCATAAATGATATGCACTCTAACATTCAGTGCTATGCAAACTTGCATACTAGTTAGGCAGCAAAACTGCTATTCTATGTAAAATTACAGAAAAATTCCTACCTAGTAGTTTTCTTGATGGTAACACATTTTTAGTTCTAGACATGCTTTAAAGGCAGCAGAAGTCATTGTCATTCATTTTAGAAAAACAAAATCAACCACAAGCTTACTGTAAGGCATATCCCTTCTTGATTGGGAACAGAGAATCTTCAACCACAAGGTTGATAGAGATATTAAATGTAAGTTGTTGGTTTCCAAGACTTAAAGAGAATCCAAAAATAAAAATAAAAGAGGCTGGTACTGGTCACTAAGGAGTTGCATAACACGGACATCAAGTAAAAGGGATAAATGGATCGTGGGAGACTTACGAAGTGATTGTCCAAGCAACAACATTGGTCATTCAAACCAAGGGCCTTGACTTTGACAATTATAACATATTATAAATTATACTTGAATGCTTTAATTCAAGCATGATGTAAAGCAATTAACAACTTCATATGTTGAACTTTCTTTCATTTTTTCTTTTACCATTTTATCTTAGATAAACCTATATCCATCAAAGTACATCTTACTAACCGATAGCCTTCAATTCCAAATGCTTCAATTCGAGTTATTAGAGCGCTAGAGTAGAAGCATCCATAGAAATTGAACTCCACCAATGTACTTGTAACCTCTTTTAAGAGTGCTAAAACAGAAATATTAATGGAAATTATAAAATGAATTCTTCCTATCCCTTGCCCATGTATTTACAACCTTCTTTCTATCTTCTTCATCAAGTTAACTAAAAATGGTGATTAGAGGACAGATAGCATTTTGTAAATAATATCGCATATGGACTTCCACATTAACTTTCTATGTTGCTAACGTTTCATGTTCAGTGAATATGCAGAAAATGAGTGCTGTTTATGTCAGATTTTGCATGCATAAGCTCATCTGTTTGTGCTGTTCTCATCTTTCTATCATGCTTGTTAATCTCTATATATAATGGCAAATTCTCTGAGGCCAGCCTCATGGGCCAGGTCCAGAGCATGAAGCCACACCTCTTTAATTTTCCCATTCCTCTGTATCCCATGCCCCAATCTGGGCCCCAACATGTAACCCCCTGCATATCTCCTTGCCCCAGCTCGATCCCCATAAATTATTTTTTTCAAAAGGCATGCACGCGGGACTCTAGTTTTTAATATTGTAATTGTCGTTTACATGCTGATATTAAATTCTACAAATGATGATACTTATTTTGTATTAGTGTTTGTATGTATATAGATGTGATACGTGAGTTGGGTCCAGCCTTAGAACATTTTGGTACTGCTTCTTCCTTTTCAGAAGACTCTTCCATGATAAGCTTTAATTGAAGTACCTTAGAAAGAAAAACATTTTCACCTATCCAGCATAAGGTAATGCAACATGTGAAATTATTTGCTTTAAATGTATCTGGTTTCAACAGAGTAGGTCTAATTTTAACAGACATTAATCAATCTCTCGTGAGAATAAGTTAAGAAATTAAATAAAAAAAAAAAGAAAAGAAAAAGACCATATGTTTGGTTTGTGTTGTATCCATATGAGAAGATTAAACTTAAGTTTACCTAATTCATGTGCACCTGCAATATGACTACTCTTAAGGGAGGTAACTAATATTTTTATGGGAATACAGTTGGTGCTTTCTACATGCACAAGCCAAAAACAAGATTTTCTAACTTTTCCTAAAGCTGCTTATGTGAGTAGCAAATTTTGTTGAAGATTACCAAGCACATCTGTGTCCCAAGTAGCACATTTTTACTGGAGTTGCAGGAATGCTTTTGTTAATGACAACAAACGGAACCTCATCATGTTACAATAGATTAGGTAATATATTTGCAAATTTTTTTTCTCAAGAAAATGAGAAAATTCAGGGTAAAACCATTTGACACCTAAAAAATGATTCGTGTTTAGACCCCATGCATTTGCTGCTGAAAAATCTACAGATCAACAGATTCCAAAAAAGCCAGCTATTTATAGGAAAAAAATCATTTATTTCAAAGACTGAAATAGAAAGACCAGAAAAAAGAGAACCCACCTCACATCACCGAATTTTGATTTCATCCTTGCTTCCTCCAACTAGTAGATTAGACCTCAAATTACAAATAAGTACCTTCTGGCAGATAGGCCTATTTTGGACCCTCCAACAAACAACAGACACAGTTAAACTGGTCAAGCTAGGTTCCATATACAAATTCATTGATAACTTTATATATGCTGCTATATGCAGCAACTCTACATTGCTTTACAAGTGGTACTTGTGCAAAACTACACATCTCACTGCATCATACAGATGCCTCAACAGAAAGTACTTCTGTACTTGCAAAATACAAGACAAGACAAACCCATATATCTATCTTTAAATACAGCTTTACATCTTTACCCTTAACCAACAAAGACCAACTTGCCCTCAAATTATATTCAAGATCATATAACACTTATCCCCTATCATTTGTGCATGACTCAATACAGGGATGTAAGTTACATGGCATGCTACTAAAAATCCATACGATTTGCACATAACATGCCTTGATGAGAAAGGATTCTCGGAGCAAAACTTAAAAGCAAGATCTGCTAAACTATGTTGAACCGGCCGGTTTGGTGCATACCGAACCAAACCGATCAATTACCAGCATGGTTCGAGGCATCCATTCGAAGAATAAGTACTGTCAGGCGTATGAAGGGAGAGGGAGAGGAGAGAGAGGAAGAGAGGGAGAGGGAGGGAGAGTGAGAGGGAGGAAAGGAGGGGGAGAGAGAGGGGAAGAGGAAGGGGAGATAGAGAGAAGCTAATAGAGAGAGGGCTTAGCCCTCTCGGCTCGTCAAAGGGGCTGCCACTATTTCAAAGGGGGGGGAGCTCAAATGCCATCTCCGCCCGTCGACAGTGGTTGCCCCTGTTTCATTTCGAAATAAGGAAATCCTACTTTTTTTACTGTTTTCAATTCAAAATCAGCAAAAAATTGAAATTAGGCAATGGTTTGTCGACTTCACTTTTGAAATCAGCAAAAAAAAAAGTTCTATACACTTTGAAATGGCACGATACAGGTCCGTACTATACCGTGCCAGTCACCAACTAATACAAGCCTTGGTTCCGGTTTGACAAACCTTGCTTAAAAGCTTCACACGGTATAACATTATATTAAAAAAAAAAACAAACAACAACAAAGTAACAAATAACCTGGGCTATGACCTCAAAAAATCCAACAATCCTTGTAGATCCTCCAAAACAAAAAATTAAGCCAACATGCATCAAAACATTAGTTTGTTGCACTCCTGGTCGTAAGGACTCATAGGTCTAGGACCAACCAAGTCTTGCTAAAGTATAAGATGAGACTTCTAAGGGAGGAATAATGCCTTTAGAGATTTAACATTGATGGAAAATATGACTTATTCCCTCTCTTATTCCCAGAATTATTTATTGAAAGCTTTTTCTCTTTGACTATCCTAAGCCGATAACTGCACAATGTTGACATCAGCAAAAGGATCATCTAAGGAGGTGAAAATCTTTTTTAGATCTTGAAAAACCAAGATCACTTGAAATTTTAACATGTTTCTCCTTCAAAAATGATGTGCAAATTGTCATGATTCTAAATGCTGATGAGGAATGTTCCACTTATCGATTCTATGATGACCTAAGTTTTAATTGTTGGTCTTGCAATTTCTAGGATTTTCTTATAAAACTATAAAAAGTTGATTGCATGTTCATATTATAAACTTGAATGTACAGCATTATAAACAGCACATAATTAGGATTGCTGCCTTTTACAAATCAGCAAAAGCGTAATGCGAGATTGCCACCCTTCTTCAAATAAATAGACTATTTCACCTTTCTAACCACCACAACATACAAGAAATCAATGTTTACTATTTATTCCATACATCTGGTTTTCATGAGTCATGATTCTCCATAAAAGGGGATATCAACAGCTACTCCTCAAGCAATACTAAGACATGCTGATAGCTTGAAATATTAAAAGCTTAAAAAATTTAATTAAAAATGAAAACCCTCTATAAAGGGGCTAGTGTTAACTCTAGCTATAAAACAATGCTCCTTACTTGTTCTAAAATTATCTTTAGTGTTTGGTAATTCATAACGGTGATGAATAACTACCTTCTAGGTCAAAGTTACTTCGAGGTGGCCCTATAACATGGAAAAAATTGAGACCAGAGTTGGTAGTTGGTACAAAGAAATGAGAAGCACAATAACTAAGAAGTTTTTAGCCCCTGCAGAATGCTTGTCATCATATTACATGGCCTCTAGAGCTGATCAAACACCAGGCCAGGCTCTACAATAGAAGTTAGGCCCGATGTTTGTACCCAGATATGGCCCAGCTCGAAAATCAAGCTCACATTTTTGCCCAAGCGTAGCCCAATCTTGAAGAGCCAATCCCCAACTGCCCATCAGTTCGATTTCCTCTTTCCCCCCACTGTTATAGGCTAGGTCCAATATAATTTTCATTATAATATATAATTAATTAATATAATTAACACATAAAATATATACATATATATAATGTGGGGCTGGCTGGTCGAGCCAATTTTCCCAAGCTCGGCCTGATTTTTAGATCGGACCTACTTTTTTACCTAGGCCCATCCCATGGGCCTATTTTTAGTGCCCAAGGTCACTATTATTTCGAGCTGGGCTGAGCAGGCCACCTGGCCCGTGTTCAACTCTAAGCACCTCTCTCTTAAACAATTTTCTATATTATTTCTGCGAAGCAACAAATGGAGAGAATTGTGAAAGGGAAGATGAACGAAAGGGGCAATTGCTCTATTATGATCCATTGATGCACACAAAGTCTACATATTTAGACTTATTGGTTGCCAGATCTCCCAATTTAATATTTCAAATTTTATTGGAATTAACTATTGAAAAGAAAAAAAAAACAGAGTAGCATATAGCATACTGAATGAACGTTTAGAGAACAAGTGGAGATAATCAGTCATAGGCAATTGTAGAATCCTTAATAGAATCCCTTTAGCCATGCCAAGAGAAATTTAGCAAGCGAATTAAGGTAACATCCATGTATGGTAAAAACAAGGGGCACAAAGCATATTAGAAAATACTTCCTCAAAAAAAAAAGAATAGAAATTACGATGCTGACCATGGAGTCAAGGAGAGAGAACTTTTATGGTGAACAACTTACTTAAGGAGAGGAAAAAGAAATTTCAAATTCCAGTAGACTTTTTGTTTGGAGATATAATGTCAAATTATTAAATTTCCTTGCCAAATATTTGGAAAATTAGATTTAAAAAGATAGTGATGTGAATGAGTGTTTTCACACAGCTAGTAGTCTTTTGGCAACCTAAGACCAGAGAGTGTCAGAAGGAAAATGGAAATAAATCCTATTTGACAAGATATTAATTGTAGACATATATGACTAGGAGGAAACAACCTGCAATTTCCAGTAATAGAAAAAGGGAGAACTGGAAGGATACAGAAAAACATTTCAATATATAAACCTTTCGCAGTGGTTATAACAATGAGATTCACAGACTTTCAATTTCACAAGGTAGTAAAGGATATCAAAGCGACATACAGTTTCAGATCTCACATCCTATAAAGTAAGTTATCAATGTTATAATGCATCTGAGATGAAAACAAGACACCTATTCACATGCAAATTTGTTTAGACTACAAACAAGCAAAAGAAGCAATGCAAAAAACTAAAACATGTCTCAACCATGAAATATGCATATGATGACAGAAATTTGATTTGAAACTACATGAGACAACTAAATCATGGATAAAGGCTTTTAAGTTTCCATCTTTAAGTACAAATGAATTAAATATGTCTTTTGTTTGATAAACTAGCCTTCACAACATCCGATATGTGATCCAGCTTAATAATAAACAAGTATTTTATGATAAACCATTTACTTTCCCATTTATATAAGTTTTCAGATTTTCCCATTGCCCGCTTCTGCGAAAAACAGAGAAGCAACGTTCGTTTGCTAATGAAGTTTCCCCAGAAACACTAAAAAGAGAGAGAGATAGGTTTTGTTGAATTTACACTCTCAAGATTGAATTATAAAATATTCTGAACTAGTCACAGGGTTCTGTATGATCTTGCCTCTGTTTGAAGATACCAGAAATGCATCTCATAGCAGAAAACCTTTTCAAGGCTACTTTATATTTATATATGTTCTTGATATTCCAGGAGTATAGGAAAATAAAGTTATATCGCACTTATTGGCAGGAATAATGTAGTGACAATACATGCAAAAAAGGCCACAGTTAAATTGTAGGTCGACAAAGTTTTGTTTTGGAACTTATTTTGCCTCATTATAATATGACAACCACAGGTACACGATATAGCTGCTCCTACCAAAAATTGCATGTGTCACACAATAACAGAAAATAAAGCCTAGAAGAAACTTCATTACCATTATCTACAAATATGTGTCCATATCACCATACTGCCACCACCATTTAACATAGACAATCTTGGCAACAGAAAGATAAGTTGCCTGGGTTGTTTCCGGTTTGGGTTGCACATATTATGCAATTTATTTCATAGTAGATAAAAGGGGGCAATATGAACAACAAAAATCTATTTTCATACATGTTATTCCACCATGCTTAAGAAAGATTTAACGGAACTGTGAGTACAGGCAAAGGTACTTAAGGTATCAGAATTGACAGGCAAGCAGTTTCTGAGTAGTATTGTTTAAACACCATCAAATTTTATGAGTATCTTAACAATATTGACTAGAAAAAATAAATCTTAAGGTATCAGAATTGGCAGGCAAGCAGTTTCTAGGTAGTTAATTTAAGCATCATAAAATTTCATGAGTATCGAATATGATTTAACACCATTAATTAGAAAAATAAATAAATAAAGAAGGAAAAGGAAAAACTGTAAAAGTAACAATTTCATGTCGTTTACCTCATCCCGATCGAAATTGTCCCCACTATGTGGATCAAAAAGCACATCCCCTGTCGCAAGCTCAAAGCAAATGCAGGCAAACGACCACATATCGGCAGGTGTCGAATACTTGGACCCAAGAAGCACCTCAGGGCAGCGATACTGCCTTGTCTGTATATCACTTGTGAACTGCTTATACGTCCAACAAGCATTCCCAAAGTCCACCAGCTTGCACCGTAAGTCAGCCTCCATGGCCAGCCTCTTCCTTGTGTTCCTGCTCCCCCTCCTATGTGCATGAAATGCCCCATTGTTCACTTCAACACTACCATCACCATCATCAGCAGGCGCAGATGAATCCTGTGGCCCATCAGCATTCACAGAAGCTGGGGCCACGGCACTCCCCGATGTGGCAGCAGCTGCTCGCTTTGCTTTCCGCTTGATCTTCTTCTTCTGATTCCGAGTAAGGTCCCCATTGACAGGGGCAGGAGACTCAGGTAACCGGTCCTCAGACTTGATGGCAGGGATAAAGGGAGGAATGCCAGACCGACGTGGGTCTTTGGCAGGGTCAATGCTGGATACCAGGAGAATGTTCTCAGGCTTGAGGTCAGTGTGGATGATTTGCAGATCACGGTGGAGGTAGTCAAGACCCACAAGAACATGGTGGCAGATCTCTTTCACCATGGAAAGGTGAACACCCCGGTAGTCAGTGTACTTAATGAGGGTGAGGAGGTTATCCCCGAGAAACTCAAACACCATGCACACATGGTGCCCATTAGGTCCCGAATGCTTGAAGTGATCAAGCAGCTTCACAACACACCGCTTGTCATCCGGGTCCCCCTCAGCAATCTGTTTCAGGATCTTTATTTCATCCATTGCTGCCTCCGTGTAGTGCTGCGCACTTTTCTGCACCTTCAGTGCTACATACCGCTGCAACATCCAAGCAAATCCAGATTCTTGATGCTATTTCTTCCATGTGTAACCAGCATATGAGATAGGTTTTACTTTTTCCAGGAAGAAAGATCATGTCTTTTTCAAGTAAATTAGATGCCAAATAAAAATGAGCTGCAGCCGTGAATCAGGATTGAATTTTTTTTTTTAATCCATTTCCTCAAATTCTTGGGCAAGGAAACAAATGGATTTCCTTCTTTTCATCAATTCTCGACAGTTCTTATAGAAAAGAGATAAAAGATCGAAACAAGAACAAATCTTGAAGTCATTTCTTGTTCGACGTTTCAGAAAAAAGATTTAAAACGAAAACAAAAAGGGCATTCTTTTCTTTCGGGGAAAAGATCCGATCACTAAGACTGTGGTATCAAAAAAAACAAAAAACAAAAAAAGAAGCGACGGATTCAGCCTCTACGGAAATAAACCGAGGGTTTTAGGGATCTTACGGAGTGGACGGTGTCCCAGGCGAGCCAGACGGTAGAGAAGTGGCCCCAACCGAGCTTCGACTGGACAACGTAGGCCCCCTGCTTGAAGGAATCGCCGACACGGACGGCATGATAACCACCCCGCCGGTAGTCCTCGGTGCCCTCGTCCTCCGACGTGTAATTGCTGCTCTCGCTCCGCCCGTCTTCCTCCGCCATCCGATCCGCCGCCAAGATCCGATCCAACGGCCGTCACTCTCCCTCCGAACGATCTCCCGCTTCCTCGCCGCCCTCCGTCGCCGTACTCGGGAACCAGCGCTTGCTCACTCACTCGCTCGTCCTCCCCCCCAAGCCTTTCTCTCTATCTCCTCCCACCCTCTCACGCCGTCAGAGATTAAAAAAAAGGAAATAAAGTATATAATAACAGTGAAGGGGGAATATATGGTGAACCTTACGGAGCACTTAAACTAAACTAAACCATGGGCATTCCCAGGGAGAATATCATATTCATAGCTGACGTGGCTGGACTAAAAGATTGTGCCATGGTTAATTAACAAGAATAACGGGTACACCCGACGCTGCAGTGTAAGAGACAGGATTACTAGGAAATAATGCAACGGCTGTGGTAATTTTAGATGGAGAAATCTCCGGTAGGGGTAAAAGGGAAGGAAAAAAGCCTTCTTTGCGTCGAGTGGAAGGATGAATGGGGTGATGGGGAACCATCGGGTGGCAGCGGGGAAAGGGTTGGGACAAGGTTTGGGCCACCACCACATCAAGTGCTAGGTATCTTTTCCTTTGGCTAGCACAGCTGGATACGCATGGACGGGCCAAAGGGACCATGGTTATGTTCTTTACACTAGTTTAGATGCAATTGAGGATGGTAATTGGATCGGATATAGATCGAATCGATACAGATCGGATCAAAAAATTATCAATCTGAATCTGAACTATTTATTAAATAGATCAAAAATCATATATGAATCCGATCTATTTATTAAATAGATAATCCGATTTGATACACTCAACCCATTTATTTAATGGATCAAGGTAGATTAAATAGGTTAAATAGATTAAATAGATTTTTAATAGATTAAATAGATTAAACAGATTGGTAGGTTAGCTTATGGGTCATAAATAAATTAAGCAGATCTAAAATAGGTTAAATGAGTTAAATAGATTAAATAGATTATCTAATTCAACCTTATTTGAATATTAAATAGGTTAAACAAATCAGATATCTGAAACTCAAATCCGATCAAAATATTAAATGGGTTAAATAGGTCGATCTGTTTATGATCCGAACCTATTTAGTCTAAATCCAAACATATTTATGATGGACCGAACACAGGTCGGATAGGTGGGTCAGATCATATTTTGTCGACCTTAGATGCAATGAGGTCCATCGATAAGCTAAGATTTAGGGTTTTTTATTTTGCTTTTGATATAGATTTCATGGTTTTGCACTTAGATTGTATTCAACTAGGCATAGACTTCTCCTTGTGAATCGAGTAATGTTATGGTTTGCCCAGGCCTAAGGTGCTTCTAAGCTCAATCAACAACAATGTCATCTATTGGCTTGATCTAAAATTTATTGTAATGTGATTGTTGCGGAAGATTCCCAACCACCACCAAAGCAGGTTGGAGCCACCGGAAGAACACTTCCTGCAAAACAAGTCCCGATCAGAATCGACTACGATGGAGACCCTCCAACAGTCAAGTCAGAAATCTAGCACAACAAATTTGGTGCTAGAAGAAGGACCCAGACCCATTTTGAGAAGGAAGAGAGAATTCACCATAACGTCGTGCAAGGGGACATCTTCCCATCGGTCGAACACCGTCAACTCTCATCCAGTGAAAAATCCAACTAATCAACCAATTCAAACATCACCTTTGAAGGCTCTGCCTCCTCTTTCTTAACTTGGAGCGGCAGTCGGCATAGATCAATTCAACTTGCGATTCAGCAGGTTTGAGATTTAACTACGGTGGTGTAGGTGATGCAGCAGAACAACTCAGCACTGCTAGATGCTCCTCCACCTGAGTGCCTTCAGATTCCCCCGCAAGGGCAAAATTGTCAAAGTCACCGAAAAGATTCTGAGCGTAGGACTCGATGGCCTTCAAGCCCCCGCTTGGAATATGATCCCACTACGGGCCGATCTTGTTCACCCTGCTCTGAAGCCTTCACCACCAGGGATGTAGAGATCGTTCATAGACTTTGAGATATGAATCAGATGATTGAAGCTCTCCAGAATGAGCCCTAGCAAGGAATGATGGCTCCAACACCGATCCTCCTTTCATCATCAAGATCATGAGTGAACCGCTCCCACATCATTTTAAGACTCCTTAACTTGAGAACTATGATGGATCGACTAACCCTATGGACCATCTAAAGAGTTTTAAAACGGTAATGCTCCTCCATGGGGCCATCGATGCCATCCTCTATAGGGCCTTCCCTTCCACCCTGAAAGGTGTTGCTCGACATTGGTATTTCAGTCTGAAGCCCCAGACAATTTGCTCCTTTGATCAAATGGGTCACTTTTTTGTGACTCATTTTGTTAGCAACAGAAGGCAAAGGAAGGAATCGGACTCCCTGATCAACATCAAACAAAAAGAATGAGAGTCACTCTGATCTTATCTTAGCCATTTCAATGCAGTCGTATTGGAAGTGCGCGATATGGATCAGTCGGCCGTAATGACCACCTTAACGGATGGATTTTTGAAGAATATACTCTAGTACTCATCGGAGAAGTCTTACCCTTATGACTTCACTGAGATGCTGGCCCGAGCTGAAAAGTATGTGCAGGCAGATGAGGCATTTGAAGATGAGTCCGTAATGAGAACTGGCATCAGGAAAGAAAGAAAAGACGAACTTGAGAAGCCTCGATAGGAGGAAAGTCGAAGAAGAAACTAGCAATGCATCCAATCCCCTCAAAGGTGTCACAGATCCCAAACTCCCCCAAGAGGTCATCAACAGCCAAGTCTCATTGAGAGACGATGCCCATCCCCACCAAGAAAGTTCACAAATTATACTCCTCTGAGTGTCCCCCGAACCCAAGTCCTTATGGAGGTGCGTGGATAGATCCGTCAAATTGCAAAAATGAAGACAGATCCGCTCCGTCGGAATGTAAACAAGTTTTACCTTTATCATCGTGACAATGGCCATGATACCGAAGACTGTGTTCAACTTCGAGAAGAGATTGAAGATCTCATTCGGTGCGGACGTCTAGATCGATTCATCAGGCGACTCCTGGAGCAGCACGATGAGCGTCGAAGGGAGCTTCCGTAGCTGGAGCAGTGGCAAGAACCCTCAAAGGATCGACCCCTGGCTAGCATCATCCATATGATAGTCAAGGGACATTGGGCCGAAGTCGAGGAAGATGCCGAATCATCCGAGAAGCAGAGGATTGAAGAGTCCATTACCTTCATTGAAGAAGATGCTTAGAGAATTCAGTTCCCGCACAATGATACGGTGGTTATAACTCTCAATATAGAAAATTACGATGTACGTCGTGTCTTGATAGATAATGAAAATTTGGCAGACGTGTTATTTTATGATGCTTTCTCTAAAATGGGGATCTCTTCTCTTTTGAATGTTTCGGATGGCTGGATGCCCCCTTTGAAGGGTTCACAGGTGATGTTGTGTCTGTTGAAAGGGTCATCACGTTGCTCGTGATTGCTGACCGAACTCCTCGATGATCGATGGCTCAAGTTGATTTTCTGATGGCTCGGGTGCCCTCCACCTATAATGCCATTATAGGACGTCCTGAGCTCAATGCCCTCCGAGTGGTGGTATCCATCTATCACCTCCTGATGAAGTTTTCGACCCATCGGGGAGTTGGCGAGGTTCGAGGAGATCAGGCCCTAGCACACCAATATTATGCTATTGCACTCTGAGGCACCCAACAACCTGAGATCTATCCTGTCGACATACTGGACACCCGCGACGAGCTGATCGAGGAGTGGGGGACACCAGTGGAAGACCTTGAAATGATCCTATTAAATGATGGGAATTGAGATCACACGGTGCAGATTCGGTCAAAACTAGATCCGAAAATAAAGTCACGTCTTGTACCTTTTTTGCAAAAAAATGTAGACATATTCCTTGGATCCCAGTGGATATGTCGGGGATTGACCCGACATTGATGGTGCATCGACTGAATATCAAACTGACCTATCTGCCCGTGAAGCAGAAGAAGAAGAATTTTGCCCCCAAAAGGCAAAAGGCAATAATTGAAGAAGTGGAGAAGTTGCTCAAGATTGACTTCGTTCAGAAAGTAACTTATCCTGATTGGATAATCAATGTGGTTTTAGCGAAAAAGATGAATTGGTGGATCTGTATAGATTTCACAGATTTGAATATGGCATGTCCAAAGAACAGCTATCTATTATCCTCGATCGATCAGCTGGTTGATGCTACTTTGGGGCATGAACTCATCACCTTCATAGATGTCTTTTTTGGATATAATTAAATCCAAATGGCACCCAAAGATGAGGAGAACACCATCTTTGTTAGTAATCGAGGTCTCTTTTGTTACAAGATCATACCTTTCAGTCTGAAAAATACAGATGCAACTTATCAGCACCTGGTGAATAAAATTTTCGAACATCAGATCGATGGAACATGAAGATTTATATGGACGACATGCTTGTCAAAAGCAAGACTTCATGCTCTTATGTTGATGACCTCAGGGAGACCTTCACCATACTTTGAAAATATTAAATCAAGTTGAACCTAGTGAAGTGCACTTTCGGAGTGATATCAGGGAAGTTTCTGAGATTTCTAATATCGAACCGAAGCGTAGAAGCGAGCCCAGAGAAGATCAAAGCCATCCAGGATATGAGCCCCCCTGAAGATCATGAAGGAGATTCAATGCCTCATCAGACGAGTAGTGGCCCTAAACCAATTTGTCTCCAGATCGACTGAACGGTGCCTTCCATTCTTTAAAATTTTAAGACAACCCAGAAACTTCCAGTGGATGGAGGAGTGCAGTCGTGCCTTTGAGGAGCTGAAAAGCTACTTGAGTTCTCCACCACTCCTTAGCAAGACAAGAATGGGCAAAGAGTTTTATTTATATTTAGTTGTCTCACCAGTTACTATGAGCACAGTCCTAGTATGGGAGCAGGAGAAAGTTCAGAAGCCCATATATTGTGTCGGTCGAACTCTCCATGATGCTGAGACCTGATACATCAAAATAGAGAAACTTATCTTCGCTCTAGTCATTTCAGCTCAAAGACTTTGATCCTATTTTTAGGCACATCCGATCGTGATCTTGACCGATCATCCCTTGAAGACAGCATTGCATCGTCTCGATACTTTAGGATAGTTGGCCAACTGGGCAATTAAGCTTGTGGAGTATGGGGTGGAGTTCAAACCTCAACCTTCCATCAAAGCCTAGGCCTTGACCAACTTTATTATAGAATGCACTGTCCCTGAGGATCCGAAGGAGCCCGAATTACCCGGAGAAAGGGCTGAAACATCTAATCAGAATCTGACTCATAAACAAGATGGGTTTTGGATGGTGAATGTCGATGGATTGGCTAGTTCTGTTGGGTCCGGCATAGGTCTACTATTTTTCGGACCCGAGGGGATCGTCGTGGAGTACGTCTTATGATTCGACTTTTTTGTAACAAATAATGAAGTCGAATACGAGATCCTTTTGATCAGACTGAGGATTGCAAAGGAATTGGAAGCATAGAAATTGAGGATCCATACCAGCTCACAATTGGTGGCTGGCCAGGTTTAGGTAGATTATAAGGCACAAGAAGAGAACATAAAGAAATAGCTTATGAAGGTGAAGAACTTTATCTCAACATTTTCTAACTTTGACATCCAATAGGTGCCTCGGATAGAAAACTCAAGACCTGACCTACTCTCAAAGCTGGCCACCTTGGCACCGAATGAACTACCCTCTGGTTCATTTTTTGGGATCTCGAAAAAACCTAGCATTGAGGAACCGCTCCCTGTGTTGCAAGTTGATGATGAGCCTAGTTGGATGGATCCTTTCATCCGCTTCCTGTAGGATGGGACTCTGCCTCCGAACTGGAAGGAGGCTCGAAAAATTGGATATCAAGCTCCTCGGTATATCCTCTACGAAGGTAAACTTTACAAGCGGTTTTTCTCTCTCCCTTTGCTTAGGTGCTTTCATTCGTCGAAAGCAGACAATGCTTAGCGAGACATGGATGAGGGTATATATGGAAATCACCTGGGCAGCAAGTCATTAGCTTATAAAATACTTCGATAAGGATATTATTAGCCCATGATGCAATGAGATGCCATAAGTTTTGTTCAACGGTGTGACCAATGCCAACAAAATGCCAATGTCCAACACCAGCCGGTTGTTCTGCTAACCCCGATCAATGCTCTGTGGCCATTCGTCCAATAGGGCATGGACATCTTGGATCCCTTCCCACTAGCTTCGGGGTAAAGAAAGTTCCTGTTAATTGCCATCAACTATTTTGCAAAGTGGGTGAAGTCCAAACCCCTTGCCACAATCATCGAAGTCAAAGTGAAGGATTGTTTGAAAGTCTATCATCTATCGTTCGACCTCCTTTGACTGTTAATCACGAACAATGGCCACCAATTTTTCGATGCAAATTTTGCCAAATTTTGTCGAATCCTCAGAATCTCTCATCATTTTACATCAATCGCACATCCCCAGGCCAATGGAGAAACTGAGGTAACGAATCATACTCTTTTGCTTGGTTAAAGGCTCAATTAGACCGAGCCAAAGGAGCATGGGCCGATAAGTTGTATAGCATCTTGTGGGCTTACCGAACTACTCGAAGGATGTCAACAGGAGAGACGCCCTTCAACCTCTCTTTCAGAACAAAAGCAGTCATCCCGATGGAGATCAGACTTCCTTCTCCATGAGTCGAGAGCTACGATGATTAGAAAAATTCAAACTCACTTCGAACCATTCTGGATCTACTTGAAGAGGTCTGAGAGAAGGTGCAAGTGAGAATGGCGGCCTACCAACATCAAGTAGCTCACTACTACAAGTTTCTCATCCGAGGCAAGCAATTTGGGAGTGACGACCTTGTCCTATGACAAGCTAAAGTCTCCCAACCCATGGAACGAGAAAAGTTATCCCCTAAATGGGAAGGTCTCTATCTAGTAGATGAAATCATCAAGCCTAGAACTTATCACCTAAAGCAACTTGATGGCACTTCCTTGCCTCACCCATGGAACTCAGAAAACCTCAAAATATTTTATCAATAATGAATTTTGTGATTTTCTAATAAAATAACTGTTCTCTCTCAGGCGTTTTGGTGCTTCTGTTGTTTTTAGAAAAACTTTGATCGAAGACTTCGACAGCTGAGTAGCGAGGAGCAACTTACTCAAACCCTCCGAAGGCTAAACTTATTATTTAACAAGTCAACACCCCTGAAGATCTTAGCTGTCCGAGATAATAGGACCTCAGTGACTAAGCAGCGGGGCAACCCATGCGAATCTTTCGAAGGCCGAACTTGCTTTTCAGCGAGTCAATGTCATTGAAGACCTTAATCGATCGAGACATAAAGATCTCACCCTTCAGTGGGGAGCCGATGACCTCATTTTTTGGTGAGAAATCGAAGACCTTATTAGTATGAGACCAAAAATCGCACTTTGATGAGAAGTTAGAGGAATCTACGGTCCGTCTACGAGCTCCTACCCTCTTACATGTATAGAATAGAACCGATCTTACGCCCTTACCTTTTGATCCATTCCGAGCTGAACCCAAACGTTCACTTCTCGACAAAGCTATATCGATCTTGGTTCTCCAAATTTTGACAAAATCGACACCTATCAAGTGCAAAAGGCGAGCCTTAAACCGCTAACCTTACCTTGCGTGCATGCTAGCCCACTCAAACCCTTGTGTTCCTCTCTTGATTCTCTCTCCCCTTCTCAGTGATGATGTTATTTATCATGAAAAAAATTAGGCTAGCTTTTACTCTACTAGGCAAAAGTGAGTTATTTGCAATGGAATTAGAAATTACTATATCATGGATAGACTTGTCTTGATTTAGCATATTTGCTCTACTATTTTGGGTTCTAAATCTACCCTTCAACCACCTCCTTGCCTTTTGCCATCATGTTTGTATTCCATGACTTCAATTATTCTGGTTATTTGTTTTTAAGAATTCAAAGCTTTCTTGATCTTCACAAGTGCTCATCAAATCTATTGGGGTGCCAATGGACAATCACAAGATATGAATTCTATCTAATTTTTTTCAGAAAAATGATAGTTTTTATTTTTTTAATGGATATGATACTAGCATTCATTGTATTCATAATTTAATGGGCACAGTCATAGATTTTTGATTAATGGCATTATATATAAAGATATTGTATTTATAGATTTCTTAACAACCATTCATCTATTAAGAGGTTGAGCAAATTTTCCCCACTAATATTCATGTAATATGAATAGGATTTTAAAAATAAATGCATTTTGTAAATACATGAAGAAGTTTTTGACCCAGATAAAATAAAATATGCTAACAATCTGCACATTGAAGGTTTCTCACAAACACAAAGAAATAACAACAATGTGCTAACTTAAGTGAAATTTAGTTACAAATTGGGCATCACTTATTGATCAAGAGTATACAAGAAAGCTAACTAGCAAAAGAATGCTATGTAGTTAAAATGGTTGATTTATTATTAAGTTCACTTTTATAGTCTTATGGATTTCTATCAAAAATATAAAAGATTCAATTACGACTAGAATCTAGTATCCGGATCGGATACGTGATGACTACACACTCCTTATGATAGAGTCCTAAAGAATATGCTAGGCCTATCTTTACTCAGACATCAATCTAACTCAGGTAGTGGTGAAAACAAATTCAATAATTTTAATTCAAATAAAATATAGTTCATTAATACCTCATTATAATCAAGATCAAAATATTTAATCAAAAACAAACTAAGTAAAGTCCTCTAAGATCCTACACTTCCCATTGTTCTATCCCAAGCTCAATAAAATCTTTTAGATTTGGAAAAAAATAAAAAATAGGTGGTGAGCTTTACGGACTTAGTAAGTTATCAATATCTCTGAGGGATCAAAAATAATTATAAATTTTTTTCTAAATAATAGTAGTTTATAATAATAGATGTATAAACCAATATAATTTTGATTTTCAAAATATATCATGTGTAACACTAAGATTTCAAATTCTCTCTCGATTTTTGATGACTACAGCCACGATCAACCCCATGACAAGGTCCAGAAGAGACAGTCCTGGAATACAGAATATTCGATCCATTGGCATGTATCAATAATCAGTCCTACTGATTAGGCCCAAAAGAGAACTAGCTCTGATTCATATGGCCATAATTAGCACTGTGACAAAGCAAAAAGATTAGTCCTCAAAATAAACATGCGAATGCATCAATTTACGTCGGTGATCAGTCCCGACTAGCTAGACCCAGAAAGACTAACTCTATCAGCAATCAGTCCAAACTGGCTAAGTTCAAAAGAAACATATTTCTGATGTATGGTCAACAATCAGTCTCTTTGGCTAGACCTAGATCATAGTCTAACTAGAGAGTTTTTCTCATAATTTTACCATAATCAATTCCTTATTAATAATCATACATATAGTGTCAAATCAAATTTTCACATCTTCTAAAAAAGCAACAAAATATTTTTTATTTAAAAATTCATGAAAAGGTGAACAAGTATAATTTTTTTCAAAAATCATGTAATATTAAAACAAGAAAATCATTTCTTTTCAAATTTTGTATCATGCAAAGGTGACACCATGCTTGATCCTATATTTTTAAATTATTTTTCATACATACATGCATACTTTCAAACTTTAATAATTTTTATAAATTTTAATATTTTTTAAGTATAAAATTTAATTTTTAAACACATGAATATATATATATAAAAATAAACCCAGAGATAATAGGGAACTTACAATCAGTTGAATCTAAAAGTCATGATTTTTGGTATGTAACCTGATCCTTAGATCCATGCTCTTCTCAATCTAGACCAAATCTAATTCATTGATCAAGAAAAATAAAACTAATTAGACTGGATCTGATCAATAGGAAGAGATACAAAGGAAAAAAAGAGCAATCAAGATTAGATCTGATTTAATCTAACTCAACTAACCTAGAAAGGAGAAAAATGTTAAGTCTAGATCGCAAATTGGATTGAATCACGGGGCGATCTAAATGTCTCGAATCTATCTTCTTCTTCTTTTTTCATATCTCTCATTCTCTCTCTCTTCTCTTTCTTCCCCCTTTTTCTTTCTTTTTCTCTTCAAGCCAAAGAGATGTTTCAACACTAAGGGGGAGGGTGAAGGGGATAAGGAGGAGATGAGGTCCATGGCAGTGGTGGTGTGGTAGTGGTTAGTGGCGGTGATTTGGTCGAACTGCTGGCAGTGAAGAATCCTGATGGTAATAATGCTCGAAAACAGAGAAGATAGTAAGGATTAAAGAAGGATTTCCAAGCAAAAGTGATTTGATTATGGAGTTCGGCAGCTGCTAGAGGTGAGGAAGAAGAAGGTGGGAGGTGAGGAAGGCTATGATAATGGTAATCACCCGAGAAAAGAGGGGATTTATAGGAAAAGAATGGGAAGAGGATGGCTCGATCATCTTCAAATAAAGCAAGCTATTTGCCGACATAACCCTCCCAAATCGCCTTCGACAGCTCCCCATCGATGTACGAATCTGATCCGACCACTCTCACGGTCTCCACTTCTCCCATTGCATAGGATCAAGCAGGGGACAAGGTTCCCCTATTCCGATTGAAGTTTTTTTTTTTTTTGAAACTCTTCGATGAAGTTGGCAAGCCTTGCCGACTTCCCACTGAACCGGATCCAATTAGATCAGTTCTCACATTTTCCCCCCTTACAAAAATTTCATCTTCGAAATTTGAGAAACTAGATCTTTCGAAGATAAAGATGCTCAACTCAAAATTTATATGCATCGATTTATCCTATCTTGGCATTTCTAAGTATATGATCAAATTGCTAAAATGTCTGCAACCAACTCTGACCCATCGGATCAATCATAATGCTCAAACACATATCTACACTAAAGTACAGACTCTTCTCAAGAATGCTTCACAATGTGGCACCTCCCCATTAATTATGGAATTTTGCCCCTTTGTTATACAATCAAAGATCACCTCTTCTAGATCAAAATCAGTACAATCAAAGGCTTTCTATCATAATTAAGATTAAGATATAGACTAATAGGATTAGCACTAATTAAATGATCAAGACTTTGAGATTGAGATAAATACATGCTCATTTAAGATTGAGTTGGGATCAATTGAATGCAAAATCCTTACATCAAAATTAATTATTAAAATCAATTATATTTAGAATAAAGTTAGAAATGAATTTGGCACAAATACTATGATGAAGTTTTGATTCCATAGAAGATAATAAGCCACCTTAATTAAAATCAAATAATCAGATGGTTGCAAAAGTGATCATGATTATGCAGTAATGGTTTTAGGCAACAATGATCCATCATGATTATATAAATAATCTCTGAATTGAATCATAGTAATTAAATTTGAGAAGACAAAGTATCGATATCATGATTCCTATATTTGAGTTGAGATCATAAGGAGGGAATGAATCACAATAGATTTATTTACATATTTGATAAACAAATCAAATTTAATTAACAATCAATTAATCTTAGATATAAGATGGTTAAAACTTTTCTTAACATAATCAATACAGCCATGTCATGACTAGCCTAAGAATCCATAGTACTCATATTTTTTTTATGATAAAAAGTTTTTTTTTGTTATTATTGGAAAAAAAAAATCATATCTTCCATGATAATATATTTCAAATCATAGTTAATATTTTTGATCAATTTTAAATGACCAAACAACTATACTTTCACTGTGCAACTCTGATTAACATTCTTCAAAATTTCTTAATGATCCCAAATTTAAATTCTATAAAATCCAAACAAAGATTTTATTGTCAAGTACATTAGATCATAATAATGTCTTAAGATAATTACCATATTTGTACCATGGTTTGATCAAAATATTAACTTCTAAATCTTAATTTAAGTAAGCCAACCTAGATTGCCTTGAAAATTCAATTAGATGAATCAAAATCAATCTCTCTCTTTCGAGAAAATCAACTCCTAACTTATCTGTCATGATTTTGTAACACTTGCTAAAGCATCATAATGAGAGAGGCAAATCAACTTTAGAAAATCTACTAAGAGCATTAGGTAAAAGAAGCTATTCCTTATAACTATCATTACTTAAATCTTTGCTATGATAATAGAAGTCTTTCTTACTCACATATCTTTGAGTAATCATTCGATTATCTTCTTTCTATTCTCTTTATCAATAATACAACTATAATCTCCTAAAAGAACTTTCAATAATTTCAAGATTGCTATTGCATTCTATAATCATATCAAGATTAAATTCTCAAAATAAATCCAATGCTATTACAATATAATACAATCAATCTATATTATCCAAAATATATTTATATTTTGTCCTATATCAATTATTTAGCCTCAATGTCTTTCTCAAAATTTAATTTATATCAATCTTCTATATTTCATTTCAAAGGACCATAATTTATATCCATAAATGGAACTTAGATATTGTGTAACAATTCAATCGAATTTAAGCACCCATAATCCATTGAATTTAGGTGTTTTATGCATGCAAATTTCAAAATATTTTTCAAAACAAATAGTGGAAGACTAGATTAAAATACTTTTAATCTACGCATGCATAGATCTAATCTAAACACCTACAGATCTAGTTCATATGATAAAAATAAAATAAATATGCATCTGATTTCAATATAAAAACAAATCTGATGATCGAATCACCTATCTTTAGCACAATTTTTTTTCTTCAAGATCTGGATCTGAAGATGTCTACAAGTTTCGATGAAGCCATACATACGTCCGACCTCTACGGATATCGATACGGAACTGATGTAGATTAGAAGCATCCGAGATCATCAAGGTGCTAGCTCTTTTTTAGATCTCACTCTTTTGATTTAGATCTCCTTCTTCGACTCTTCGTAAGATCGGAGAAGATGATCTGAAGAGAAAACTGTGTGCGAACACCTTTCACGCGGGATCGAAGGAAGAGAAGAGGCAATCTGGGATGAGAGAACTCCTTCTCCCTTTCTTTTTTCTCTTTCTCACTGTTGGCACACTAGGGATTGGGCATCCGAAAGTGGGGTGCAAAAGGAAGGAGGGCCATCGCTCTCAAAAATTCTACGATGAAAACTTATAGAAATCTGGTATCTCTTAAGTGTGGTGCCCCAAATCAATCCTCTACTTAAATCCAACACCTTATCCCTTTATCCTATCCATCCAAAGATTAAAATTTAAGTTTAAATCAAATTCAAACTTAAAATAATGGATAAGGATAAGAGTTGATAGAGAGAGACTCTCAGAAGGGGGTGCCAACACATGGATGTGCACCCCTTCTCCCTCTTATTTTTCATGTATGATGCCAATCTGATATTGGCACCCCACTTTAGGTATGAGGGAAGAGAGAGAGTCTCAATAAATTAAGACTCTGACATCTAATGCAATCCGGATTCAATTCGAGTCCAATTCGAATTCAATTCGAGCTCAATTCATTCCAAACTCAATCTTAATTTAACTAAGATTCAAATCTGAAATTCAAATACTTAATTAAACTTAATTAGGTCAAGTCTAATCAAATTAAATTTGATTAAATTATTTAGGACTTGATCTCCAATTTGATCTCATCAAATTATATTGCAACAATTATAATTAAGTCCTCCTTGTTAGCTATTAGCAGATCCTCTACTTGTAACTTTTATAAATTGATCTAAATTATCAATCATATTGATAATTTGATTATGATCCAACTGTTTGATCTAATCAAATACCTATTATGTGTAACCCCATAGGTTCTCTTCTATCTGACAGTAAGACATAGCACAATCTCCATCATAGTATCATTGAAATACCTTTCAATAGATTAGAATAATTCCAACTCATATATATCAAGGATCATCGATTCAGAATGATCCTAGTGAGTTCTTACAATCTACTAAAAATATATAACAGCATGTGATAGTAATCCAGCAAAACAGAATAAATAAAATTCCTAGATGTAGTTATCATATGATTTAGTTCCTCTATCGTGAGTTCCGACAAGATAGAGATTATGAAAAACTCGTCAAACCCCAACATCTGTCATATACAAAATTCAATTAGCTTAAATCTAAATCATGAAACTCATGAAAACTTCTATCTATCAATCATCTTGTTGTGGCCACAGACTTAAAGACTCAGCTTCTTAAATCCTATAGGACTACTCCTAATCTACTAAGATCGATAAATCTTATTTAGGTACACATCCTACTCCTATAATGAATCTACTATAGCCAACATACATTACAAGAATCCAAATAGCTAAGAGATCATATTTTTATGTGCAGTCAAACTACAGCAACCCCACTATGAATAGTCGAGGCATCGCAAGTCAAAAAATTATTCACACTACTACAGCATTGAGAAGATCACTGACAAGTGAGTAGATATCCATATGATCTCTTGTATAATCACACTCGGTATCGATGTTTTCCAACAACCATCCATACTCTCACTCAATATCACCACACTGTAGACTTGAGACTTATCTATCTCGAAAAAAATGATACGTGCATCGATCTAACTAGATCAATCATCATTTTCATGATGATCCATCGATCGAAAGTAATTTAGTAATTAATCACACATGTCTCAAATTTTCAACTCTTGAGAATATGTGTCTTTAAGTTATTAATTTTTTGGATGATTCAAAAATACATTACACAATAATAAAAATAAAATTACTCACTTTATTAATAAATTAATATTTTAAGTATAAATTTGTGTCCTAAAAAAATTACAATGTATCTGCCATAGTGATTTCTAGGGCATATATCTAACATAATTATTTTAAGATAATCAATCAAGATCCTAACTCTATCCCACTCTTACTAATCTAAATTTTTATGATTTTTAATTTAAGCTTAGACACCACTCTGTTATGCTTTGAACCCAGCATCCGGATTGGATACGTGATAGCTGCATACTCTTTAGGATAAAGTCCTGAAGAATATGCTGGGCCTATCTTTTTATCAAACATCAATCCAACTCAAGCAGTGGTGAAAGCAAATTCAATAATTTTTATTCAAATAAAATATAGTTCATTAATATCTCATCATAATCAAGATCAAAATATTTAATCAAAAACAAACGAAGCAAAATCTTCTAAGATCCTATGCTTCTTACTGCTCGATCCCAAGCTCAATAGAATCTTCTAGATCTAAAAAATAAAAAAGAAAGGATAAACTTTACAGACTCAGTAAGTTATCGATATCTTTAAGGGATCAAATATAATTATAAATTATTTTTCAAACAATAGTAATTTATAGTAATAGATGTAGAAACCAACATAATTTTGATTTTTAAAATATATTAGCGTAACACTAAGATTTCAAATCCTCTCTTAGTTTTTGATGACTATGGCCATGATCAGTCCTATAATAAGATCCATAAGAGAGTAGTTCTTGAATACAGAATATCCAATCCATCGGTGTATACCAGTGATCAGCTCCATTGATTAGATCTAGAAGAAAACTAGCTTTGATTCACACAACCATGATTAGCTCCATGATAAAATAAATAGATTAGTCCTAAAAATAAACATGCGAATGCATCAACGTGTGCCAGCGATTAGCCCCAATTGGTTAGGCCCAGAAGGACCAATTCTGTCAGTGATCAGTCCTGACTAGCTAGGCCCAGAAGAAATATATTTCTGATATATGGCTAACAATCAGTTCCATTGACTAGACCTAAATCATAGTCTAACTAAAAAAATTTTCTCATAATTCCACCATAATCAATTCCTTATTAATAAACATACTTATAGTATCAAGTCAAATTTTTACATCTTCCAAAAAAGCAACAAAATAATTTTTTATTTAAAAATCTATACAAAGGTGAATATATACATTTTTTTTCTAGAAATCATGAAATATTAAAATAAAAAAATTTATTTCTTTTCAAATTTTATATCATGCAAAGGTGATCACCATGCTTGATCTAATATTTTCAAAATTTAATAATTTTTGAATATTTTAATTATTTTATTATGTACAAATTTTAATTTTTAAATACATGAATATATATACAAAAATAAATCATGAGATAATAGAGAACTTAGAGTCAGTCGAATTCAAAAATCATGATTTTTGGCATATGGCTTGATTCTCAGATCTATGCTCCTCTCAATCTAGATCAAAATCCTAAGTCAGATCTAATTCATTGATCAAGGAAAATAAAACTAATTAGACTGGATTTGATCAATAGTAAGAGGCACAAAGGAAAGAAAGAGCAATCAAGATCGGATCTGATTTAATCTAACTCAACTAACTTGGAAAGGAGATTGAGATACTAGGTCTAGATTGCGATTTGGGTCAGATCATAGGGCGATCTAAACATCTCAGATATGCCTTCTTTTTTTTTCAGATCTCTCAATCTCTCTCTCTCTCTGTCTTCTCTTTCTTCCTCTTTTTCTCTTTTTTCTCTTCAAGCCAAAAAGATGTTTCAATACTAAGGGGGAGGGTAGAGGGGATAAGGAGGGGATGGGGTCGATGGCGGTGGTAGTGTGGTAGCGATTAGTGGTGGTGGTTTCATCGGAGTGCTGGCAGTGAAGAATCTTGATGGTAATAATGCCCCAAAACGGAGAAGATAGTGAGGACTAAGAAAGAAAAAGGATTTCTGAGCAGACTTGATTATAGAGTTCGACGATTGCCGGAGGTGAGGAAAGCTATGATGGTGGTAATCGGCTGAGGAAGGAGGGGATTTATAGGAAGAGAATGAGAAAGGGATGGCTTGATCATCTTTGAATAAAGCCGGCCGTTCGCTAGCATTATCCTTCCAAATAGCTTTCGATAGCTCCCCACTGGTGCATGACTCTGATCTAGCCGTGCTCGCGGTCTCCACTTCTCCCACGGCATAGGATCGGGCAGCAAATAAAGTTCTCCTATTCCGATCAAAGTCTTTTTTTTTGAAACTCTCCGATGAAGTCTGCAAGCCTTGCCGACTTCCCACTGAATTGAGTCCAATCAGATCGGTTGTCATAGATTCTTATAGGCAATTAAGAGAGTTGGGTCAATATTAGTCAAACCAACATATAGAAGAGGGCAGCGGAGAATCCATCTGATTTGATGGCCTTATTTGATTTATCAGATGTAGCTTCTTTCACAATGCTCTCCGTATCTTAAAAAGAGACATTTCCAATGAGTCAAGAGCTAGCCTAGGAAGATAGTATTTTCTTGATGTTCCGGTCTTCAAATAAGAACTAGGGGGCTCATTCGACCTGTTGCTGAGTAGACGTGAGGTCGAATATATCCTACTTCACTCTGTTATCAAGGTCATTTTGCCTACAATTTTTACATGGCTATAGTTTTTGACACAGTTTTGTACACACATTATAATTAGATATCACGAGCGATCGCCGCACGTTCATTTTTTCTTGTTTTAGGATGGTTTTTGGGTGTTTTTCTTATGCCATGGCTTCTAGCGACAAGCTAGAAAAATGCAATGCTCCTTGATACATTGGAACTCCCTGAGTGGAATTTGGCGGATGTCCTATTGGGGTATTAATGGAAGGGTGGATGAGAATATGGAAAAAAAGTATGTGTTGGCTCTAGTTTTAAATTGCAAAATGATGTCAAGAAAGAGGGTTTAAATGGTGAGTAAGCATTATTTGCCTACGATAATTATAGATTGTTGTTATATCTATGTCTTTAAGTAGCTAATTGGATCTCCCATGGAAGATTTAAGTTATTCTTAAAATTGCATGCAATAATAATCTATACAAATATAATAAAGGAGAAGCCAGTGGTCTCCCATCATGACAAGTGTCACACATCTATATTGCCACGTGTCATCAATGTGAGATGCCATATGTCAAGCATCGAATGCCCCACACAACCCTCTTTGTGGCTGAACTCATTGCATTTAAGAAATGATAAAAAAAATATAATGAGCTTATATTTATCATTAAAAAAAGAAAAGAAACACATGCTCTGGATCCACTTGCATGATGACAGAGATCTCTATTTAAGAGGATGGGAGACAGGATCTAGATATTCATTATAGGATGGAGCTGCTTTGAATAGAGTGATCACTGGATGGTTCCTCTTGACTGATGGTCAGAATAAATGATGTTCTGAAACTACTAGATAATAGATTGTTTGAGAGTTATTGAATGGATTAGACAGGGAGTCAGGCCTGCTGCTGATTCTATTCCAATGGATCGAGGAAACTATTCAATCAGAGGAATAGGAGAAATGATCGGATGGTGGACAGCCAAGGAGGAAGCGAGGGAATATAAATATTCCTCTCTGGGTGGTGGGCAACAAGCACATGTGGAAGACTAGATTTTCTAGTGAGTTTTTTCATTATACCAGGTAGATTAATTATTAGCAGATTATACAAATTTAACCAAAGAGAAAATAATAGCATATATTCAATAGCTCGATCAAAAAAACTCATAGTAACTTATAATCAAAATAAAAGAGATAAAAATGAGAGACTAATCAATTTATGATGGTCAAGCTAGAACATTAGCATGACATTAGATATTGTTAGGGGTGATTTCGTCCTGACTGAAAACATAAAGTCTACAAGAAATGATTGACCCCCATGGATTCTCAAATCTCAGGCCTCTTTCAAAAATTCAAACGATCCTGATATGACAACTCGCCACAAAGCAAATAAAGATCACATCTTTCCAAATAAAGTAGGATCAACCACCTAATTTTCTCACCGAAGTTAGTATTTCTGATGAAGAAACAGATAACAAATATATCTTGCTCAATAAAAAAAATAACAAAAGTATCTCGACCAACAAAGTAAGGCCAACCGTCTGATCTTGTCCATCTATAAATAGAGGCCTATAGAAGATCCCTAAAGTATGCATTCTCCTCTCTCCCAATACGCCCACTCCTTCTCTTCTATTATCGGATTTCTGACTTGAGCATCATAGGATCTCTGTTAGAGCCATCTCCGATTAGAAACTTTTTTTGCAGATCCTATCGCTGTCGTCCGACCGTCGTCAATCTGCGTTGCCGTTCAACTCCAGCTAATCTGACCTCGAGATAAAAATTTGCGTCAATAGAATAATGCTAGAGGAAGGGCCCAGGCCTATTTTATGGGAAGGAGCAAATGTTCAATAAAAGGAGTTTCATCACACTACTTTGACACCGACGAGATCCAGTCTGGCTGTCTCCAAATCGATCGACATCGATTAGATCTGAATGCCTATGAATCAATTAGCATCCTTTAAATTATTCTAATCGGACTCAAAATCAGAGGGTCAGCAACTTTTTAATTTTTAAATTATTTTTTATTTTTTTATTTTAAAATTTAAAATTAAATTTTTAATAAAATTTAAATAAAAAAGAAGGTCGTGATATCTGCGGATAAGAAAAGAAGATTCAAATGAGGAAGGAGACCCATCCAAAGAAGAAAAATCTTTCTTTACGAGAGTAGTTGAATTCACTGACGAGCGGATCCAACATCTTCTAGAGCGCCCACGTGCCCCTCTCTTCCGCGGCACCTCTGTCGGCACCCAAGTCACCTCCGATGTAGTCAAGGTCACCGCAGGTTGAAGTCCCATCCGGCACCTTTGTGCATGCTTCCAGCGCACTCGAGCTCAGCTGCAACGGCCCCCGAGGCTAGCTACCGCAGATCTAAGGCCTCCTCACGCACGTGTCATACTATCGACATTACTGGTCTCTCCTAGGTCCGACCATCCGAGCCCCCTACTCGCAGACCCGAAGCTCTCCCACACCAAAGCCATCCATGGGAGACCACCTCCTGCGCATGCGCCTTGCATTCCTCGATCGAAGCTCCCTACGTACGTCAGTGCCGAGCCCACCAATAAGTGGCTCCAAAGCCCTCACGCACGCCTAGCTCACCGTGGATGCCGACGCACGGAAGATCCACGGACTCGAGGTCCCAAGCGCACCTCCTATGTGCCCAATGGTGCCGAGCCATCTTTTACGGTGCTGACCCTTTCCAAACCCAGGCGTCCAAAGTCGCCCCATTCCCCGATCTCATCCCACAATGGCATTATCACCATAAAGACTAAGGAGCTCGACAACAAGCTCTCCTACGGCGAATACCTCATGAGCGAAAGGCTACTTCTTCTATAAATAAACCCCCGAGGTAGCCAATAGCCTTTCCATTTTGCTTTCCTTCTTGCAGGTTCAGCAGCCAAGACTGAAAAAAGAAAGGGGGGGAGAAAATAGAAACAAGAGAGAGAGGAGAACAAAGCGAAAGCAGCTCCACATCAAAGCTACTGGCTATCAGGCTGCCTGTGCTCCTCCTGCGCATTCGACTGAAGCCATCTCGACTGGGGTGGGCCCGATCGAAGCAGGCCTCCCGATCCTCATGTGCGCTCGATTGAGATGGACCATGCCAAAGCAGCCCGATTGATCCTATCCTCCGCTGGCACCGAAGCCGCCATGACAGCCCCGACTTGCCCCCTGCACATGCACCTCCCTATCGATGTCGAGAGCCACCTCGGATGACACTGCAGTCGCCCGTGGACGATCCCAAGGTTACCCCTATACATGCTTTGCATCTTTTGCTGATGTCAAGGCCGTTGTGCCCGTCGATATCACCGATCTCGTCTAGTTTTAGGCCTTCAAAGCCAGCTCGACGTCCAGTCAAAGCTCTTCATCCATATTGTCCCGAATAGGGCCTACAATAGCCTCTAATGGCGGTGTCGGTAAGACCAAGGTTGAAGTTGAAGCTAAAGTAAGCATAACCAGTCAATTCAGAGATGGTCCTTTTCCCATAAAAAATAGGCGATAAGTTTAAGCTCGTTGGCGAAGGTGGTGGCTCTTGGGATATATCGATTGACCTCTCTACGCCGACTTATCCTTAGATCTATCCGACCGACGTTCGATTCTACCGACTGATGACTCCGACGATGGATGCTGACAATGGCTGCCGACAATATCTGACCGAAGGTATATCGGTCGGACAGATCCATGCTATTTTCGATCGATCAAACGGCCGAACCCAAATCACCGACTCACTGTCGGGGGTGGCAGCCGACGTCCGACTTTCACAAGGTACGAGACCAGCCGACGGTGTCTCCAGGTCATCACCTGACGTTCCGACAGCTGAACATCGATACATAGTCGGCCAGCCCACCCAAACACCGTACGACCGCTATGGCCAGTTGTCCTGTCAAGGGCAAATGGCATGGCCGCCCTGGGGCGTTATCCAACCAAGGACATAGATGGATCCCAGTGACTTGACAGCCCATGATGATTTGACAGCCCCCGGTGATTTGACAACTCCTCAGTTGTCTGCACCATTAATGATGGGACCATACCGCATTCTACTATAAAAATGGGGTAAGGCAACAGTATTGGTAAGTCCTAAGGTCCAAAGGCTAAGTTTCGAGAAGCACCCCTAAGCTCTTGAGCTCTCTTTCTCTCTCTCCCACTGAGCCCTTGATTTTTCACTGTTGCCTAGTTTTCTCTCTGACTTGACCATCTGAGGGTCCCCACCGGAGGCATCTCCGGTCTGTGAGGACTTTTCTTGTAGGTGCGCGACACCGACGATCGGACGACGGGGGAGATTGGCTGCAACAGATTTGGCGCGCCAAGTAGGGAAACTCGACAGAGGTAATCCAACGAGCTCCATAGGGCTTGAGAAATCTTTCGAAAGGATGAAAATCAAAGCTCAGCGATCGAGAGCTACCGGGTCAGTGAGGCACTCTTCCCATCGGGAAGAGGCCCCTCCTTCACCTTCCATGGCTGAGCCCAGCTCTCTGCATCTGGTGGTAACTATGGAGGCGCAAATCGCTGCGATCGTGCGGCAAATGACCGTTCTGATGGATGCGATCAAAAATCTTCAACAGCAGCCGACTCAGTTGCCGCAACCGCCGACGAAAAAACTGATGGTGCACCCTCTGCCGTCCAGAAGCAGTCACTGACGTCTGCGTCAACTTCCATCTCCTCCTCAAGAGCAGCCATCTCAGCACTCTCACCGAGAAGGGGTAAGACTGCCATGGTGTGACACCCACCAGTCTCGACATCCTTCTCCTTCCCAGCTGGAGTGGGCGAGGAAGGAGAAGCGGCCGCGGACACCGTCCACCTCACTCTCAAGTTCGTCGGGAGGTTCGACCCCTGGGGTCTCACAACACCGACGGTTGGACGACTACGAACGTAAGTTCGAAGAAATCGATCGTCGGCTTGCCCAACTCCAGGCGGATGGTCAGAAGTCTTAAAATGACGTCGACTTTCGGACCACCCAACCTCTCTCCCGATTTATCCTCGACGAGCCGATCCCTAGTCGGTTCAAGATGCCTCATGTGGAGCCTTACGACGGCTTCACTGACCCAATTGACCATCTGGAGAGCTACAAGGCTCTCATGACAATTCAAGGGGCAATCGATGCCCTCCTCTGCATCGACTTCCCCGCCACGCTCTGTAAAGCTGCTCGGACCTGATACTCTGACCTCCGCTCAGGGAGTATCTGTTCCTTCGGACAGCTCGAGCATTCTTTCGTGGTCCATTTCAGCACCAGCTGGAAGCCGTCACGAACCTCTGACAGACTTTTCTCCCTCAAACAGGGAGAAAATGAGATGCTCCGATACTTTGTGGCCCGATTCAACATGGTCACACTTGAGGTCCGGAACCTCAACGAAAACATGGCTATCTCGGCCATAAGGAGGGGGCAAAGGGGGTCCCGGTTCACATATTCCTTGGGCAAGACCCTCCCCCGGATATATGCCGAATTGCTGGAGCGTGCGTACAAATACATGCACATGGATGAAGGAACTTCCGACTAGCACCTGACCGAAGGCGCGGGCCAAAAGGAGAAGCGAAAGAAAAATCGGGCTGTTGTTGAACCCAGCAGGCCTCCGACCGATAAACGGATCTCACCTCGATGACGGAGCCTGAGATCACCCCGACGCCAAAGTTCGAGACCGATGCATCGCAGGTATGACTCCTACACCCCTCTCTCCACTTCTCGTGCACAGATCTTGATGGAGATCGAAGGAGTGGAATACCTGCGACGGCCCCCGCCTCTGAAGGCAAAGGGCCTCAACCGGAGGAGATACTGTCGATTTCATCGGGGCCACAGTCACACCATCGAGCAATGCATCCAACTCAAGGATGAGATAGAGGCCCTCATACGATAAAGATATCTCAGAAAGTATCGAAGGGACCCATCGACTCGGCACCTTCCCGACCGACAACCCCAACCGATTGAAGAGGCAGCGAATAATCAGCCTACTGCCAGGGTCATCAACATGATCTCCAAATGACTGGATCAAGGAACGACTGCTGAAGGAGAGTCGGCGAAGAGGCCGCACCAGGACGATGTAATCATCTTTATAGATGAGGATGCTCGGAGAATCCAAACTCCCTATGACGACGCTGTTGTTGTTTCGACGACAATAGCGAACTATGATGTAAAAAAGATTCTTGTTGATAATGGAAGTTCGACTAATATTTTGTTTTACTCGATCTTTTCTTGAATGCGACTGTCGACCGACTGCCTCAGGAGAGTCTCTACGCCCCTAGTGGGTTTCACCGGGAAAGCCGTCGCGGTGGAAGGAAGAATTACTCTTCCCGTGACAGCTGGGATCAAACCACGACAAAGCATCATCCACATGACATTCACGGTCATCCAAGTACCTTCGGCCTACAACGCCATACTTGAAAGACCCGGACTAAACGCCCTTAGGGTGATAGTCTCAACATACCACTTGCTGGTCCGGTTTCCAACTAAAAACAGAGCCGGAGAAATATGCGGGGATCAATAGCTCGTCCGACAGTACTTCCAGATCTCTACTCAAAGCAATAAGTCGAGGGACTCCCTGACGGTCGACAAGCTGAACCAACGGGAAGAGGAGGAGCGGGGTGAATCGGCTGAACAGCTGATTTCCATCTCGATGACCAAGAATCCTGAACAAGTCATCTGGGTCGGTTCATAGCTGTCCGACCCAGAGCAGCGGCAGCTGATAGGACTGTTGAAAGCTAACGCCGACATATTCGTTTGGTCGGCAGTAGATATGTTTGGCATACTTTTGGAAACAATGACTCACCAACTCAACATCGCCCCTGGCATGAAGTCAGTGAGACAGAAGAAACAGGCTTTTGCCCCCGAAAGGCAGAAGGCCATCGACGAGGAAGTGGACAAGCCACTCGAGGCAGGCTTCATCAGAGAAACCACATACCCTGACTGGCTCGCAAATGTCATCATGGTGAAGAAAGCCAACGAAAAGTATATCGACTACACCGACTTGAATCGGGTCTGCCCGAAGGATAGCTTCCCCTTGCCAAAGATCGACCAACTGGTGGATGCGACGTTCGGTTATCGACTGCTCAGCTTCATGGATGCCTTCATCGGATATAACCAGATCCGGATGGCACCCGAGGACAAAGAGCATACGGCCTTCGTGACCACCAAGGGCCTCTACTGCTACAAGATGATGCCCTTCGGTCTGAAGAATGTCGGAGCCACCTACCAACACCTCATCAATAAGGTCTTCAAAGATCAAATCAGGTGCAACATGGAGGTGTACGTGGACAACATGCTGGTGAAGAGTGCGCAAGCTTTGGATCACATCCGAGACTTGGAAAAAACCTTTCGCACTCTTCGGCGACATCGGATGAAGCTAAATCCGACTAAGTGCACCTTCGGGGTAGCTTCGAAGAAGTTCCTCGGGTTCCTCATTTTCTAGTACGAAATCGAGGCCAACCCCGAGAAGATAAAGGCGATCATCGACATGCGGCACCCGAACACTAAAAAAGAGGTGCAGCATCTCAATGGAAGAATCATCACGCTCAACCGATTCATCTCTCGATCGGCTGAGAGGTGCCTCCCGTTCTTCAAAACCCTGAGGCAGACGAAGGACTTCTCATGACCGGATGAGTGCCGACAAGCCTTCAAAGATCTGAAGAAGTACCTGACTTCTCCACCCCTGCTTGTGAAGCCAGAGGTCGGAGAAATATTGTACCTTTATCTGGCTACCACCCCAGAGGCAGTCAGTTTGGTACTCATCTGGGAGAACGAGAGCCGAACCCACCAGCCCATATACTATACCAGCAAAGTGCTCCACGGGGCCGAAACTCGGTACTCAAGGGTGGAGAAGATGATATTTGCCCTGGTCGTATCTGCGCAGCAACTCCGTCTGTATTTTCAGGCACACACCATCGTGGTTCTCACCGACCAGCCCCTGAGGGCGATCCTCCATCATCCTGACACATCAGGATGACTGGCGAAATGGATGGTAAGGCTGAGCGAGTTTGACATCTGGTACCGACTGTGATCTGCTTTGAAAGCCCAAGTTCTGGCCGACTTTATTGCAGAATGCCTGACAGCCGACCAAATGTCGGAAGACGGGAGCTCCAAAGAAGCTGCAACTCCTGAATTTGACCCCGGGTCAACCTGGGTGTTACACATAGATGGAGCCTCCAATGCCCAAGGGAGCGGGGCCGGGTTCCTACTCACCAACTCGGAGGGAGTGGTTACCGAGTACGCCCTTCGATTCAACTTCAAAGCCTCCAATAATTAAGTCGAGTATGAAGCGCTCCTTGCTGGCTTGAGAGTGGTGAAGGAGCTCAGGATCGATAGCCTCAAAGTCTTCTCTGACTCCCAGCTGATTGTGGGGCAAGTCAAAGGCGAATTCGAAGCACGGGACCCGACCATGGCGAAATATTTCTAGAAGGTGAGGGATCTTGTGGCACACCTCAAGTATTTCGAGATCTCCCACATTCTCAGATCGAAGAATGCTTGGGCCGACGCACTCTCCAGGCTTGCAACATCCACCTACGGCACTTTAGGCCGGATACTTGTGGAGAGTCTCGAGCAACTGAGCATCGACAGGGCTGAGGAGGTACTACAGCTGACGACCGAGTCAAGCTGGATGGATCCGATCATTTAGTATCTGACTGATGGTACCAGCCTCGAAAATCTCGCAGAAGCCAAGCGACTTCGGTGGACGACCTCCCAATATGTGATGATGGACGGACGACTCTACAAAAGGTCGTTCTCCCTTCCCTTGCTACGATGCCTGGGCCCGATGGATGCAGACTATGCACTCAGAGAGGTGCATCAAGAGATCTGCGAGAGTCACCTGGGGGGCAAATCCTTGGCCTACAAAGTCCTACGGCAAGGTTACTACTGGCCCACCATGAAGAAGGATGCGGCTGACTTGGTTCGGAGGTGCGAGCCATGTTAGAAGTATGCTAACTTACAACACCGGCCTTTCAACCAACTAACTGTCATCGTCGCCCCATGGCTCTTCGCCCAATGGGGGATCGACATACTCTGTCCTTTCCCTCCGGCGTCTGACCAGAGAAAATTTATAGTTGTCGCCATCTACTATTTCACCAAATGGGTGGAGGCCGAATCCCTGGTATAAATCACCGAGCGCAAGATGGAAGACTTTGTCCAGAAATCCATCATCTTTAAGTTCGGACTACCGCACACCATCATCACCGATAATGGGCGACAGTTCGACAACAATGATTTCAGAGAGTTTTGTGCGAGATTTCATATCACGCACAAGCTGACCTCGGTCGGCCATCCGCAGTCCAACGAGGAAGTCGAAGTGATCAATCGGACCATTCTGCATGGGTTGAAGACCCGACTGAACGAAGCCAAAAATCTCTGGGTTGAAGAGTTGCACTCGGTCCTATGGGCATACTGAACGACACCCTAGGTCCCGACCGAAGAATCCCATTTCAGCCTGGCCTACGGGACGGAGGTGATGATCCCAGTAGAGATCGGGCTACCATCGACTAGGGTTAAGCAATACTGTGAACCGGAAAACTTCGAGTGTCGGAGAGCCGACTTGGACCTCCTGCCTGAGCTTCGACGCGAGGCTCAACTCCGCATGGCTTCCTACCAACAAAGAGTGGCCCGATACTACAACGCTAAAGTTAGGCCAAAATCTTTCAGACCCGGCGACCTGGCTTTGAGGAAGGCAAAAATCTCGAAGCCTCAAGATCAAGGAAAACTGTCCCCAAACTGGGAAGGACCCTACAAGATTGCAGACACCTGCAGGCCGGGCACCTACCGACTTGAAACTCTGGAGGGGATAGTCGTTCTCCAGACTTGGAATGCTGACAACCTGAAATCGTATTATCAATGAATTCTGTATGCCCTTCTTGCTCGGAATACAATACAATTTCAAAACTCCAGGGTCTACAAAGTTTGGCTCTCCACCAAAGATCGGCTCTTGCCAGGAGTATGAGCCTCGACGTCCCGACTTGGTTTCAATGTCTCGTTGGAAATTTACGAATCTACGATTCGATCACCGAATCTACGTCTTGATCGCCGAATCTACGTCGAGCCTACGGCTCGATCGTCGAACCAATGGCCTTCGCCTCTAAAGGTAAAAGGCTTCGACCAATGCGGCTGGCTAACTTGCCCACTTAGCTTTGACTAAGAAGGACAAAATGCCAGGACGACCGCAGTCGCGCTCGCGACATATCGACTTGGTTACGATCGATCGAAGGATATTCAGCTTGCCATCATTTATCATACGCCATGACGTACCCACCCGACCAAGGTCTGGGCAACGGGTATTCGACTTGCGACAAACCAACTTGATCACGACCGATCGAAGGATATTCGGTTTGCCACCGTTTATCATATGTCCCGACGCGCACGCCCGACCAAGGACCGAATAATGGATATTCGACTTATCATCGTTATCCTATCTAAATGCATCGGATGCCACTCGACTACCAGACTCTACGGAATAATCGTGCCGACGGGCCACATTCGGTGATTGGTCGACACTCGGCCTAACGTACACGCCCGACCAAGGTCCGGGCGGTGGACCCTCAACCTACAATCAGTGCGGCACTCGACCATCGGATCCTACACTGTATGTATGACGGTCGGGATGCCGTGCCTGCGATCGGAGCTTGCGCTGCCTTTGGCACGGTGCACGCTACTGACTACTTTGATCGGCTACGCTACACCCTACCGAACGTCCTAACGAGATGTGTCGGAGCTATGACCTATACACTCGACGATAGCTCGGCAAGTTAAACACTTTGAACTGCATGCAAGAAAAATGTGAAAAGTCTTTGATTTTGTTAAGTTGAAATGACTTACAAAATTGGGCCGAAGCCCGGCTACAAAATTGGGACGAAGCCCGAAGACAAAACGAAAATGAAAAATACGAAGATAACGAAGCGGACACTCTGACTATTCGTCGGAGTCGACTTCTTACACCAGGTACAGTTCGAGAGCAATCGATGTACCCGCTCGAGTCGGGGAGGGACCGGGGGTTAGAGCCGCCTCACTTCGGCAACTCATCCCGTTAGCAGTGGGTCGGCCTCCTCCTCTGCGGCTTGATCCTCCGACCCTGGAGGGATGATGCCGCTCAGGTCGAGCTCCAGGTGCAGGCTCTAGATCGTGTCCCGGGCATCCTCGTACCCCACCTGATAGGAGGCGAAGCCGCTCTCTAGGAGTTCCTCCCGGTACTCGTCCGAGCCATGGAAGTCCTCCACCCCCCGACTCAGCGCCTCCTTGGCCGACTCTGCCTCCGCCTTCGCTATGTCGGCGTCGGCTTGGGCGGAGGACAAGTTCTCCTCGACCTTAGAAAGGTTCTCCAGGCTAACACGAAGCTGTTCGCGCTCGACCTCGAGTTCCCTGATGCAGCCGTCCCACTCGCACTACAGTCAGTGAATGGAGCTGGTCTTGCGCCGAACTTGCTCGCGAGCCGACTGAAGCTCGGCCTCCGAGGCGACTAGGCCGTTGGTAAGTCGGAAGATCTCCTCCTCAAGCCTAACCTCACGGTCGACCGACAACTTCAGCTGATCGACCAACGTCGCCTTCTTAGCTTCGACGGCCTCGGCCCTATTCTTCCAGGCCGCCCGGACATCGCCGAACTTTCGATACCCGGCCTCCAGCTTGGACATATTGTAGATCAGCTGCAGGTAGAAGGCCGGTTGTCAGAAAACTGAACTGATAGAAAATAATAACGAAGAGGAAAGAGGAAGAAGAGGAGTTCACCTGGATCATAGTCGGGTAAAAGGAAGAAAGCATGTCGGTCAACCGCCGACTCTTCATGATCTCCCGGTCGGCCGGGAGGATGGTCGCCTGACACAACATCCTGGCCAAATTATGGTTGGCTAGGGCCGACGCTCCTTCGGGTAGCTGAACGTCGGATGACGCGGTGTGGCCCGCCGACCTGGTGTCGTCGCCCGGTGCCATCGGAGCCTTCCCTCATTCAGCCACCCAGGCCCGAAAGTCAAAAAGAGATGGGAAGCTCGAGCTCGACTGGGTCCCTCCCGAGGCCGTGACGGCCGCCGCCGCAGGTCGTTCGGGCTCACGTGCTTCGGCCCGAACCTCTTCCATGGGTGGGGGAGCCGACACTCCTTCCGCTGCCCCCTCAGTCGCCCCTTCCTCGGACGGCGCTTCGGGTGGCACCGCCGGCGCCGACAGTGCGATAACCGGCTCATAGCCCGATGCACGTTCAGTGTCGGGCTGCGCTGCCACCGTCGCAATGTCGGTCGGCGATGATATCTGGAGCCTCTTGGGAGGCCGCGAGGGTCCGACCCCGGGCGTCGGTCTCTTCCTCGCCGCATGTTGTCGGATGTCGGTATCTGTCAGCCTCACTCTCGGTGGCATGCCTGCAATTTTAATAAAAGATCAGCACAAGTCCAAAAATAAATAAAAAGGATAAAAAGACGACCGACAGACCGAACTATACCTAAACAGAGAATCGAACTCAGGCCGGCGTCGTACAGAGCTTTCTCGGTGACGAGCTTCCTTTGCTTCGGCACCGACACATCTTTCAGTCGATGAAAATCCTCTCGATCTCCAGCCTCCACCCGACTATTTTCATTCGGCTGAGTCCGAGGGTCGCCCCAGCGGGAAGGGAACCCCCAAGGTAGCGAAGAGGAAGCAAAGAAAAACTGATTCTTTCACCCATGGATCGACGAGGAAAGATCGGTGATGAACGAAAGACCCTTCCGAGGATTGAAGAACCACCACCCTCGAGCTTTCAGGTGGGGTCGGAGGACGAAGAACGTCCGGAAGAGAAAAATATGAGGGAAGGTCGGCAAAAGCCGACATAGCAGAGCAAAACTGATTATTAAACTGAACTGAGTTCGGTGCCAGTTGCGCCGGACAAAGCCCGTAGTAATCCAAGACATTCCGGATGAACTCCGAAATCAAAAAATGAAGACCTGTTCGAAGGTCCTCGACATAGAAGGCCACCTGGCCCGTAGACGGGTTGTTAACCCGACCCTCAGTCCCAGGGGTGAAAAGCTCGAACTGCTCCGGAATACTGTACTGCTCCCTGAGCCGTTTGATATTTACCCCCGAAAGTGAAGAAACCTCCACCTCCGGGGTCGATCAGGAATTGTCAGTCGGGTTCCCCGACTGACTCCCTCGAAGAGAGGTTCTAGCCATAATGCTAGCCCCAAAAAGGAGAAGAAAAAGAAAATGGCAAAGGAGGAAGGGTGCAAGAAGACAAGAACAGGCAAAACTTCGAGAAGGGCTTTTGAAGGGAGAGCACGAAGATAACTACCTGGAACTGAGAGACAATTCGACAAGGCCTCAGCGCCAGGAATGGATTTGCAGTAAAAAGTGAAGTTTTAGATGTAAGTAGCCGCATATATATAAGGGCCTTCAACGGTCAAGCTGAAAGTGCGCCGAATGAGGGCTTCCCGGATGCCGACTCGTGGCAGCACCTGGGCCCTTCCTCAGTCCGACGGTTCGACGCACCTGCCCCCAGATCGAGCCACGTCGTCTTCATCCGCGTGAACAGTTCCAGCCCAATAGCCCCCTGACACGTGGTGGAGAAGCCGCGTCTCGGGATTCATTAACCGACGGCGGTTCATGTTCCCAAGGAGACGGCGGCTCATGTTCCCTAGGAGACGGCAGTTCACGTTCCCAATGAGACGTCTGACACCGGATCGTTCGTTGGTACGATCGCCAGAGTCAGAGCATGACGCGATGGGTAACCACTCCTTTCGTCCGAAGCCGTCGCCCACATGAAAACGCTGGCCAACACGACATCCGACTCAGGAGTGGGGGGCAACTGTTGTGATATACCGACCGACCCCTGTACGCCGACTTACCCTTGAACCTGTCCGACCGACGCCCGACTCTACCGACCGACAACTCCGACGATGGATGCCGACAATGGCTGCCGACAATGTCCGGCCGAAGGTATGTCGGCCGGACAGACCCATGCTGTTCCCGACCGGCCACGCGGCCGAGCCTAAATCACCGACTCACTGTCGGGGGTGGCAGCCGACGTCCGATTTTCATAAGACACCAGATCAGCCGACGGTATCTTCGGATCATCACCCAACGTCCCGGCAGCTGAACACCGACATATAGTCGGCCAGCCCACCCAAACACCGTACGACCGCTATGGGCAGTTGTCCTGTCAAAGGCATGTGGCATGGCCGTCCTGGAGCGTTGTCCTGCCAAGGACATAGATGGATTCCAGTGACTTGACAGCCTACGGCGATTTGACAGTCCCCGATGATTTGATAACTCCTCAATTGTCTGCACCATTAATGATGGAATCATACTGCATTCTACTATAAAAATGGGGTAAGACAACAGTATTGGTAAGTCCTAAAGTTTAAAGGTTAAGTTTCGAGAAGCGTCTCTAAGCTCTTAAGTTCTACTTCTTTCTCTCCCATTGAGCCGTTGATTTTCTATTGTTGTCTAGTCTCTTCTCTGATTTGATCGTCGAAGGATCCTGTCGAAGACATCTTTGATCTGTGAGAATTTTTTTTTGTAGATGTACGATATTGATGATCGAACGATGGGGGATTGGCCACAACAATGGCCAACTAAGAAAACAAACTGAGACGTATGCCGACAAAAATGGAGAATGGCAGGACTCTGGGAAAGCATCCCATCTACTGACCATGTCAGACACGTCAATCCATGTTGGTTGCTGCCTAAAGCCACACAACTCACCAGGATCCATCAGATCAAATGGTCTTTTGCTGTGCAACAGAACCATGTCAGTTGTCCATGTTGCTGGGGCAGTGAAACTGGTACGATCTTGGTAGAGTGAGATGTGGTTCGGCGACGTGGGTCAGGAGGAAATGAAAGCTCACGGTGGCCTCCAGAAGTCAAGACGACAATGTCCAGTGTGAGCTCATCGCCAACGCCCAGATGTGCATCAAACTTCCGCATAAGCCCTGAAGGCCCCCTTTTGTGCATGTGCCGACATCGAGACTGCCAGCAAGTGGACCACACTGAACCTCCAAGGCACAACCGCTCTCAAGACTGGGCATCCGAAGTCACCCCACGAGCTTATCACCTCCATAACACCGATCTTCACCCTCGAAGCCTCTGAGGGTCGAGCCTCCAAGGCCGTCAGCACTTCCCTCTGCACCATCTTTTCCATCTCCGACTTCTTCAGCAGCGACCTTGGCGGCGACATCAACAACTTCCTCGATTGTTGATCCATCATCCCCTCCCTACCCAACCTTGTCGATCTCACAATAAGGCAGACTCCTTTACCGAGGAAGCCAGAGTCGCCATCTTTGTCGCTCCCCACCGCCTGCCTCGGAGAGGTCGGCAGCACAGTCATCGCTTCCCGGCAACATCTCCATCCACGAGGACCTCACCCTCTAGCTCGGCTGATAGGCATGCAGAGCATCATCACGAGGCCTAGTACGGGATGGGGCTCGTGTCATGTAACAGGGCAGATGACCCCCTTGGATCGGCATCGCATGCAGGGGCCTTTATGAGGAAAGCTGGACCAAACTGATCTGAAGACCAAATGCCCGAGTCGGGAGAATCCGAAGTCAGATGAGATCAATCCGTGATTAAAATCAAGATCGAGCGGAAAAGAAAATCAAGATCAAACAGAAGAGAAATTAAATTCGAGTTGAAAAAAAAAAATCAAATTCGAGCCAAAGAGAAATCAAATCCAAACTGAGCTAAAAATTAACATCCAGTAGCCAAAGAGAATCAAATCCGAGCCGAGGAGAAAACCAATTTTGAATCAAAGAGAAATCAAATCCAAATCGAGGAAAAAATCAAATCCGAGCCATAGAGAAATCAAGTTCGAACTGAGGCACAAATCAAATCCGAGCCGAGAAGAAAATCAAATCCGAGTCGAAAAAAAAATCAAGGCCCAACCAAAGAGAATATCAAATCCGAGCTGAGAAGAAATCAAATCCGAGCCAAGAAAAAAATCAAGTCCAAGCTGAGGAGAAAATCAAATCCGAGTCGAGGAGAAGTCAAGTCCGAGCTAAGACAAAAATCAAGACTGACCCAGAGCTCAGATCCAGACCGATTAAAGTCCAGAACAAGGTCGACCAGAGAAGAATAAGATCGACCAGAGCTAGAACAAGGCTGACCAGAGCTCTGATCCAAGCTAACCAGAGTCCAGAACAAGATTGATCAGAGCTCAGATCCAGACCGACCAGAGCTCAGAACAAGACCGACCAGAGCCTAGATCCAGATCGATTAAAGCTGAAAATCATGCTAATCCGAAGCAAAAATAAGCTAAAATTGAGGTAAAGCTCTAGTTCAAACTAAGATAAATAACAGGGAAGAGTCAAGTAAAACCCAAAAGCTCTCAAACGGAGCTCACAACTCTCATAGTAAAAGGCTTTCAAACCCTATCTATTTTGTATCGTTCTCTTTGAGCAATAGATCTTCAAATACTTAAGCTGAAGTGGAGATTGAACCAAGGCCACAAAGACGAGGTGAGGACTAAGATGAAGCTTGTGAGCATCAAAAAATTAATCTTAAAGAGTCAACATCATCAGAAAGCTAAAATCATCAGAGGATCAATCTAAGCAAACCAAAGCTGGACTATCAAGCAAAAGGTCAATAGCTGAAAGAATGACCAAATAGAGCTCACCACCAAGATGAAGTCTAAAGCCGATCTGAGAAGGCCAAGCCCCGATGCAGACTAAGGATCAACCTCCAAATATTGACCCCCCAGGAGTAAGCTTTTGAAAGCCGAACTCCCAAAGGACAACCTCTTGAAGCCGAGCTCCTAGAAGCCAAAGCGCCAACCAATGAAAGTCAGTTGGAGAAAAACCAACTGAAATAGGGTAATAAGATTCTAACCATCTATGATTTTTTCTAAAGTCCAATTCAACTTAAAAATCGAAAGACCCAGTCAGAGCCGATCCGATGAGTTTTTTCATCCTTTGTATGCAAATCAGTAACAGATCTCTACAGCTAAGAAGCAGAAGATGACCTACGAGGGCCTCCGAAGGTTGAACTCTGTTTTTCAGCGAGTCAACACCCATAAAGACTTTAGCCGTATGAGAAGTTGAGGCTAATCTATACGAACCTTCGGAGAGATAATCATTAAGGACCCTCAGTCCACCGACTTTAGCGACAAACGAGAGGTAACATACAAGGATTCTTAGTCCGTCAACTCCAGCAATAATCGAAAAGATGGCCTTTGATCGACTTAGTCAATTGAAGATGATTTTTGATCTGTTTAGTCAATTAAAGATATTTTTTGATCGGCTTAGTCATTGAAGATAATAAGACAGTCTTTGATTGGCTTAATCATTGAAGATAATAAGACGGTCTTTGATAGACTTAATTAATTAAAGATAATATGACAGTCTTTCATCGACTTAGTCATTGAAGACATAAGATGGTCTTTGATCGGCTTAATCATTGAAGACATAAGATGACCTTTGATCAACTTAGTCAATTAAAGATAATAAGACGATCTTTAATCAGTTTAGTTAATTAAAGATAATAAGATGATCTTTGATCGGCTTAATCATTGAAGACATAAAACAGCCTTTGATCGGCTTAGTCAATTGAAGATAAAAGATAATTTTTGATCGACTTAGTTAATTGAAGACATAAAATGGCTTGTGATCGACTTAGTCAATTGAAGACAAAAGATAGTCTTTGATCGACTTAGTCAATTGAAGATGGTCTTTAATTGGCTTAGTCAATTAAAGACCGTCTTTGATCGGCTTAATCATTGAAGACGGTCTTTGATCGGCTTAGTCATTGAAGATAATAAGACGGTCTTTGATCGGCTTAGTCAATTGAAGATAACAAGATGGTCTTTGATCAGCTTAGATATTAAAGACCACAAGCCAGCCTTTGATCGGCTTAATCAATTAAAGGGATGGCCTTTGATTAGCCAATCAGCTGAAGGAGCTTTTGATCGACTTTTTAGATGAGACGGCTTCTGATTGGCCTAACGGATAAAGACCCCTGAAGACTGTGCTCGCTTTTCAACGAGGCCAATGCCCATGAATACTCTGACAACAAATGAGGAGTAATCCACAAGATCTTCGAATGCCCCTCACTCTTCAGTGAATAAAATCGATGAAGATCTTGACGACTATAAAGTTGCAAACATCGAGATGATATAACCCCTCACCTCAGTGATAGTTATAGAAATAGCACGTCTTCGATAAAGCTAAAATGCCCCCTTCATTCGATCCAATTCTGATTTGGACTCGAGAGTAAGGGGCTAATGTTGGAGGTAATTTCATCCTGATCGAAGACGTGAAGCCTACAAAGATTGACCCCCATAGATCTTTAAATCTCAGACCTCTTTCAAAAATTCAAACAATCATAATGTGACAGCTTGCCGCAAAGCAAATAAGGATCATATCTCCTCAGATAAAGTAGGATCAACCACCTAATTTTTTCTTCGAAGCCAGTATTCTTGATGAAGAAATAAATAACAAATATATCTCAATCAATAAAAGAAAAGATAACAAAAATATTTCATCCAGCAAGACAAGGCCAACCATCTGATCCTGTTTCTGCTTATAGCTCTTCAATCTTTATCTATAAATAGAGGTCTACAGGAGACCATTAACATATGAAATCTCCTCTTTCCCAACACACTCACTCCTTTTCTTCTGTTGTCGGATTTCTGACTTGAGCGTCGGAGGATCTCTGCTGGAGCCACCTTTGGTTAGAGACTTTTTTTGCAGATTCTGTTGCCACCGTCCGACCATTATCGATCTAACGTCACCGCTTAACTCCAAGTGATCCAACCTCGAGATGAAAATCTATATCAATAGATATAATATCACGAATAAAATACTCTTTAGAATAACTATAAAATACTCAAAAAGAGAGGAAGTCCCTTCACTACCAAACTCTTTACCTAGCTCAATGTCCATGTGCTCGTACATCTTTTCCCTCGGTCATTACTTGCCTATATAGAAGAGTATGGTGAAAGAAAGACAAATAGTCCTAATCACCTCTCTTCGAATCTACTAAATATTTAAGCATCATTGTATTCAACGTAGAATCATTTACATGCTTATGATTTTTGAGGCCACACAAATTGACCATATGGTAATGATAATTAAATAATTTCTCATATTATGATCAAGCATTTGCTAGGATTTTATCACTTAAGAAAGGATAGGGATTTGATTCCTGTTGGAGTCAACCCCAGTATGCTACCTTTTATGTCCAACCATGTTTTCATATGAAAAACTCCCATATAAAGATGCTTATAAGTATAATTTTTCCATTGCTTTATATTTATCTTTGAATATTATGCTTCAACAAAAATATCCTTTTTAGTACAAAAATAGTGGAATGAAATTTATCAATCAAAACATATATATAAAAAAATTTAAACTAGATATCCTATAACCATCCATTTCGTTAGTGGATGGGATCGTAGTTATCTATCTTGTAAATATAAAGTCAAGTTCAATTTGATTTTGATAGAATAGAAAAAAAAGAAAAAAATCTAAATTTTTATATGTACTAGATTAAAATAACCAACATACAGATTATTACTTTTATTTTCTTGATCTTCTTGAGAAACTTCTAATTATTCTAAAGCAACTAGAAGGAGATTTTTTAAAATTCAGTTTAAATCTAGGATATATATCCAGAAGTTTTTGCAACTTAAGCATCATTCCTTTTTTTTAATAGTTAAGGTGGAGAACTAAATCAAGAATTTTCTTTCTTCGTCATCAATCAAATCACTATTCAAGATCCAAAATCCTATTTTATCATAAATCTAATTACCATTCATATTTTTTCTTTTTCTTATCAATGAATAGATCTCTTTATTTATATGATTTAGATAATTCTTTCAGTTAAAAAAATGGACAAATATTTCTCTAGATTTTGTTGAGTCATTACATCAATTCATTGAATAAGCAATCATCCAATGGTATGTACGCTTCTTATGGCATGTTTAAAGTTTTGAAAATTCTTTTGGGTTAGAAAAGAAAAAGTTGTCATAAATTTTTATTTTCTTTTTGAAGTGAATTGAGTGCAGGGGTAAAACGATAATTTTAAAAAAATTTTCAAAATTATTATTTTACAGCAGAAATTATTAATTAATCTAATTAATTAACATGTATAAATCCTACACAAGGATCTAAATATGATATATACATAGCATGCATTTAAATTTGAAATTCAAACTTCTACAGTAAATATTTTACTGTTATGTGTTCAGAACATATTATCTTTGTGCGGGTAGTCGATCGTCGCAATCTGATCACCGTCGAAAGGGTCTGATCATCATGACGCAGCCACACAGTATGTCTGACCTCTGCAGATCGTCCACACGAAGCTCTCGATCTGATCGGCTCCTCACGAATGCTAGTTCGCGGCTGAACCCTTTTGATGGTCGATGTTGATCGAACTCCTTCGATCTTGGTCTGCTGACTCCTCGGATGCTTCGGATCGTCAGAGATATACTTGAGAGGTTGATGATGCTCTCCCTGAAGTTTGGTGGGCTCACGATACTCATAGCTCACCTTCTCACTTCCCGAACCCCAGGCTGAAACCCTAGGGTACACACTGAAAACCCTGCGCCCACTTTTGTTTCTTTTCTTTCTTTTTCTCTCGGAAGTTTTTGAACTTTCTACTCATGCACAAAGCTTCCTCACACCCACTATTCTCTCTCAAAAAAAAATTCTATGTATGCCCCACCTTCTCATCTCTTTTAAAATAGTGCAAGACGTGTCTTATCCGTGTGAGAGGATAAAGATAGGTGGTTGCACACTTGAATTCAAATCGAATTTGAATTCAAATGCAAACCAACTCATCCTTATCCACTCTGGGCGTGAGAAGAGAAGAGGCATGGCTTCTTTGTGTGTGGAGAGTTTATACGAGAAACTCTTTCTCGTGTAAAGCAAGGGGCGCACAAAATGGATAAGGACATGGCGCATGGGATTAGTTATCCATTTAAATTCAAACACCCTTTGAATTTGAATGGCTAACAAATCATGTTTATCCAAATAATTGGCGCACAAGTGTGGGCGTGGGAAGACCTTTGCATGGGAGAAAATTTATGAGAAGTTATTTCTCGTGAATTCAAATGGACACAGAAGAAGTGAGGTGGCGCAGGGAGTTGAGGTCAAAGTGGTTTCTAATTTTAAATCAACCTAATTGAACCAACTTAATTAAAATAAGTTAGGTCTAATTAGACTAATTTAAACCCAACATAATTAGGCTTAATTAGGTTCAATAAAATTCTAATCAAATCAAAAATTAACTAAGTCCAACACCTGATCAAATCAAGGACCAAAAATACCTTAGCGATTAGGTCAACACTTAACCTAATCGGGTCAAACCCAACTGAATCCAATTCAATTGGACTTGATCCAAAAATAATTATTCAATCAAATTGAGTTAATCAGTGATCAAATCACTAATTAAATCTCTCATAAATATTGAGTCTAAATCCGATGGGCAATCGGGTATCAGAGTCCATCAATATGAAACCCTGATAAAAAAAGTCTCAAACCAGTGAAACTCTTGACCCCGGTACCCAAAATGTGTGAAACTCGTGATCAGAGAATCCTGATTCTTGATCACAGAGTCTCAAACACGTAGGACTCAAAGTTCACGAGCATTAGGACTCTTCATCAGCCATCAGATCAGATAGGAACCTCTAATGTGTGTGACCCCGCAGGTTCGAACCTAAGCCGGTAGCACAGGAACCAATTTCTATACTAATCGAAGTGACCATCTAGCAATAGTATCCGACATCCGGATAGGTCGAATAGTTGCAATCGCAACATTCAGAACCTACGTGAATATGGTTACTATATAATTCATCCCTTTTGACCCCTGTGTTTAGGACGACTCAGGGTTAAACTGTCAACTCTGATTAGATCATCCGAATCGTGCTCAACTCAAACAGTCCTGTGACTCCTCACTAGGACTACCCTGACCAAAATTTTGCTAAATTGAAATATGACTGTACACAGTTTCAAAACTGGAGTGGTCAATCCCATCTTGACACACGCACCGACAAGTCAAGTACTTGACTACACCCAGCATCGTTCCGTTACTAAATTAGAAATTTAGGTATTCCAGTGCCTAAGTGCAGTGAGTTGCTTGCAAGTCACCATGGCGGTCTCAGGTCAGAGGGACAGTTATACCCATATCCCATCGGAGCAAATCTTGACAGCAAAAATAACTCCGGAGTCGGTCACGTTTAGTGCAGATGTACCCTTATATCTCACCTGTATGCCATACCAGTGTCTCCACACTCCTTGGTTAAGAAGACAACCAATCCATATGGCACACAACGACCTATACTTGATAAACATTGTTGTCCTTGGTTACAACGTATCATTTGGTCGCGAACAGGTTTAAGGACTAAACGATAAATTCTCCTTTGTCGAGTCTAAATAGTCCTAAGGACTTCACCACAACACAGGAGTTCATTAGAAGATGATACAATTTGTGATGAAAAATATCAAAATAATTTTTATTTATTTATAATTCATATACTAATACAAGAATGAGCACAACCGTCAATAAGCTGACGATTGACTTTGGAACATTATTCCCAACAATCTCCCACTTGGCCTAAAGCCAATCGGTGTAGTATCTAATACCCATCTTCGACTTGAAGTCACTGAACTCCTTCACCGCAATGGCTTTAGTGAATGGATCGGTCAGGTTCTCCTTTCCATCGATCTTCTGAAGGTCGACATCACCTCGATCCATGATTTTCCGGATGAGATGGTAGCGGCGCAGAATATGCTTCGTCCGCTAGTATGCCTTCGGTTCCTTCGCCTAAGCAATGGCTCCAGAACTATCACAGTAGAGCAAAACTGGACCAATGAGAGAGGATACTACTCCGAGCTCGATGATGAATTTTCTCAGCCACACCGCTTCTTTGGCAGCATCTGATGCAGCGACATACTCCCCCTCGCAAACTGAATCAACCACAGTGTGCTGCTTGAAATTTTTTCAGCAGACAGCCCCACCATTAAGGGTAAAAATAAATCCCGACACACTCTTGCTGTCATCGTGATCAAACAAGAAACTAGAGTCTGTAAACCCTATAAGTCTCAAGTATGATTCACCATAAACAAGCCACTGGTCCTTAGTATTTCTTAAATACTTCATGATGATTTTAACAACCTTCCAGTGATTCTCCTCTGGATCAGATTGGTATCTACTCACTACCCCTAGTGAGTATGCCACATCTGGTCGTGTACATGTCATGGCGTACATGATAGATCTCACTGCCGAAGTATATAGAATTCTACCCATACGCTCTCTCTCTTGAGGTGTTGTTGGACAATCTCTCTTCGAGAGAGAAATTCCATGGCCTATCGGTAGATAGCCTTTCTTGAAATTTTTCATGCTGAACCTCTTCAGCATAGTATCAATGTACGTGGACTGAGATAAGTCAAGCAACCTTTTAGATCTATCCTTATAGATCCTCATCTCTAGGATGTAGGAAGCTTCTCCCAGATCCTTCATGGAGAACTGTGACGACAGTCAAATCTTTATTTCCTGTAATGCAGGGACATCATTCTCGATTAAGAGAATGTCATCCACATACAATACAAGAAATACTACTACTAGACCATTAGTCCACTTATAAATGCAGGGTTCTTCTCCATTCTTAACGAAGCCATACGTCTTGATTGTCCTATCAAAACGTATGTTCCAACTCCGAGATGCCTGCTTAAGTCCATAAATGGACCTCTGTAGCCTGCACACCTTAGACTCATCTGTGGATGTGAATCCTTCAGGTTGTATTATATACACCTCTTCATCCAGTTCTTCATTTAGGAAAGCTGTTTTCACATCAATCTGCCAGATTTCATAGTCCAGATGGACAGCTATCGCAAGCATAATCTGAATGGATTTGAGTATTGTCATAGGAGAAAATATCTCGTCATAGTCTGTGAAGAACTATCGTCATAGCTATCCCAAGCTATATGTATGCTGTGAAGAGCTGAGCCATATGCATGCTGTGAAGAACTACCTTCATATGAGCTGAGCTGATCCTGATATGAGCTGAGCTGACTCTGATATGAGCTCCTCTATACTGATACGAGATATCTTGAGCATCTATACTGATATGAGCTGAGGCCAAAAGTAATAAATATCCCTACATGGAGAATATATGAAGGCAGACTAAAATCTCTCCTGATTGATAACCTATGCATTTAATAGATGGGATCTTCATCTGCTACGAGGTGACACCACTCATTCAACAAGGCCAAAAGATCAAGCATGATATTCGAGATTATTCAAAAGGGGTATTCAAATTCTCCACTCAGTATGCTACAGCAACGATCTCCTCACTTCACGGGAGCGATTAAGGGTTGAATGATCTCGCTCAGATTGACATGTCCAACAGTCTGATAATTTTCGGATCGTACAATCTCATAGCTAACAATCCAGCTATCCGACATCCTTCTATAAACAACCATAGCCCCAAGGATCTAGGTAAGTCCAATCAAATCTCTTTCAGAGAATCTGTTGCTGCTCTTTTGTTATCTATTTTTCTAACTTGAGCATCGGAGGGTCTTTGTCGGAGCTACAACCTCTGGTTTGGGACTTGTTTTGTAGGTGACTCTAGCACCAGCACCGCCCCGTAAGGTTTTCAAGTGTCCATCTTCCGACTTTGATCGATTTAAGTAGCAACAAATAAAGGAAGGGTCTGAACCTTCATATTTATGGCTCCAAGATGGACATCTTCTCGGTTTTCCAATATCGCTGCCTTCCGACAGACGACCAGTCAGGCTGACAATCAAGTTCAGCCACTGGTGTCGGAAATTTTTTTGTCAGTTCAATCGATCATCTCTCCACCGGTTCAACCGGCCTTGCCGGCGCCAGTCACGATCGATCAAGTCGGTCAGCTCTTCCAACAAGTTCAACATCTGACGACTGTAGTTCAAGCAGTCCAAACCTTTCTTGCATTCTTTCAGACGGTGCCACAACCTCCTCAAACTATTCTTGCACCCCGTACAATGGTACGTCATGCAGTTTCTTCAATGGTGCTGCCTGTGCCTTCCATAGCGGTGCCCCCACAGAATCCTTTTTTTTTTGCAGCTCTGTAGCCACCACATCAACCAGAGTCGCAGGCACCTCTTTGAAGTCTAGAGAGGAGATTAACTCATCAAAGTCGCCATAGGGCCCAACAACCAGCCAGATGGCAATCTCCAAGCCCACAGTCGAACCATGACTCGACCCTCGAACATCGATCTCCTCTACGCTCTAAGGCTGGTACTATCCATGAAGTTGACTTTGAAAGATAGTTCTAAGAGCTCAACCAACAGTTGGGCCAGAAAATTGAAAAGGCTCTCAACAATAATGGCTCTTCGATGCTGCCCTACGAAGGGTATAATAGCCAGCCGCCCTTCATCTCGAGGATTGTACAGGAACCACTCCTCCTGCACTTCAAACTACCTCAGTTGGAGGTCTACGACGGGACCACCGATTTCGTCGATCATATGGAGACCTTCGAGGTAGTCATGCTCTTTCAGAGAGCGTCATATGCAATCTTTTGTCGAGCATTTTTTGTAACTCTTAAAGGGGGACTGCTCGACAATGATACTCGAGATTGAGGCCGGCATCTATCCATTCCTTTGAAGATTTATGTCGATCTTTCGTCAGTCATTTCATCAACAGCCAATGACAGCAGAAGTAGTCTGACTACCTCCATATCATCAAGCAAAAGAAGGGTGAGTCAATTCGCTCTTTTATAAATAAATTCAACATGACGATAATGGAGATCTAAAATCTGGACCAGTCGATCGTGATGGCTGCAATGATGAGCAGTTTCTTGAAAATAACTTGAAAAAGTTATTAGTTAAGATTTATCATCGGGATCTTTCAGATATGCTTGCCCATGTGGAGAAGTATGTCCGCATGGAAGAAGCCTTTGCCGATGATACTCTTGCTGGTTCAGCCGCGGTGGGATCCAGCAAAGAGCATCATCTAAGGCGAGAGGAGAAAAGATGCCAACGCTCCTGATCTCCACCCTTGAGATGGAATAATGGGGGTCGAAATCATCGATCCTGCAGTCCTCCGAGAAGGATTCAACAACCATCACCTTCTCGACTGTACGATAGCTACACGTCCCTGAATGTTCCTCGGAGAGAGATGTTGTTACAAGTGGGACCTGAGTTACCTGAGCTTTAGCTGATGAGAACGAGGTCGGAATGCCATCGAAACCCGAATAGATACTGCTTTTACCATCGTGACCACAGTCACGATACTAACAACTACCACCAGCTTCGTGATGAGATCGAAAGGCTTGTCTGGCATGGGCGATTGAATCATTTTGTCCGAAAAGCGGCCCCTTAACGTCGAGCTCCGAAAGTTCAGCAGCCGCCCCCTCAACCTCAGCAACACTACCTCAACCTCAGCCACAACAGGCACCAGTGCAGCAGAAACGACAACAGGACATAGAGCAAATGGAGGAAGAAGAGCGACCCATCCGAGGAGAAATATATATGATTACTGGAGGGTCACCTGAAATCTGAGTCGGATGGTGAAAATCGGCTCACATTTAGATGAGGTAACCAAATGCCGACTAATTAATCCTTTGCAAAAAAATATGGGTCTTGTCGCCTGATGATCAACTTTGATCTGGTGACCTGATGATGCAATGAGCCAAAGTCTCACATCCCACCAAGCAGGTGCTAGAAGGAAGGCTATTGCCCAATCGAGTGGATGAAATGGTATGCCCAAAAGCTTATAGGCTAAAACAGCTCAGTGGAATTCCAATATCAAGGCCATAGAGCTCAGTGAATCTCCACATATATCACCAATGATGTAACTATTTTCTATAAAAATAAAATTTACAAGGCCATCAATTTGTAATTGGCATCCAAGTTCTCCAAGAGTTGCTTCCTCCTATTCAAGATCCTGAATTATAACTACGGTCAACTAACGTGAGGGCTAACTTATCAAACCCTCGAGAAGACCTCGACGACTCTGAGGTGGGGATAACTTATTAGACCCCAGCATAGTCCAAGTCGCATGAGAAGTAAAGGGAGATCCTTAGGAAACCTTCAGAGAGATAACTAATCAAACCCTCAGAATACTATCGAGAGTGTAAGATGCCGTAGGTACAAGCTCACCGCTGGCACACACTGCCTCTCACACAAAGACGAGAAGTGCTAGATGCCATAGGTACAAAATCACCATAGGTACACAATGTCACTCATGAGGGCTAACTTACTAGATCCTCGAGAAGATCTCGACGACTCCAAAGCAGGGCTAACTTACTAGACCCCTACAAAGTCCGAGTCGTATGAGAAGCAGAGGAAGACCCTTAGAAAATCTCCGGAGGGATAACTAATCAAACCCTCAGAATACCGTCGAGAGTGTAAGATGCTGTAGGCACAAGCTCACCACTGGCATACACTGCCTCTTGCGTGAAGACAAGAAATGCTAGATGCCGTAGGCACAAGATCGTCACAGGCACACAACGCCACTCGTGAGGACTAACTTACCAAACCCTCGAAAAGATCTCGATGACTCCAAGGTGGGACTAACTTATCAGACCCCTGCAAAGTCCGACCGCACGAGAAGCGGAGGGAGACCTTTAGGAAACCTCTGGAGGGCTAACTTACCAGATCCCTCCAAAGCTCGAGTTGCGTGAGAAGTGGAGGAAGATCCTTAGGGAACCTCTGAAGGGCTAACTTATCAAACCCTCAAGAAGATCTCGACGACTCCGAGATGGGGCTAACTCACCAGACTTTTGCAGAGTCTGAGTCGCACGAGAAGTGAAGGGAGACCTTTAGGAAACCTCTAGAGGACTAACTTATCAGACCCTTGCAAAGCCCGAGTTGCACGAGAAGCGGAGGGAGACCCTTAGAAAATCTCTAGAGGACTAACTTATCAGACCCTCGAGAAGATCTCGATGACTCTGAGGTGGGGCTAACTTACCAGATCTCTGTAGAGCTCGAGTCACGTGAGAAGAAGAGAGAGACCCTTAGAGAACCTCTGGAGGGCTAACTTATCTGACCTTCGAGAAGTTCTCGACAACTCCGAGACGGAGCTAACTTACCAGACCTCTACAGAGCTCAAGTCATGCAAAAAGTAAAGGGAGACCCTTAGGAAACCTCCGAAGGGCTAACTTACCAGATCCTCGAGAAGATCTCGATGACTCTGAGGTGAGGCTAACTTATCAGACCCCTGCAGAGCCTGAGTCGTGCGAGAAGTGGAGGGAGATCTTTAGGAAACCTCCAGAGAGCTAACTTACCAGACCCTCAAGAAGATCTCAACGACTCTGAGGTGGGGCTAACTTACCAGACCCCTGCAGAGCTCGAGTTGCAGGAGAAGTGGAGGGAGACCCTTAGGAAACTTTCGGAGGGCTAACTTACCAAACTTTCGAAAAGACCTCAACAACTTCGAGACAGGGCTAACTTACCAGATCCCTACAGAGTCTGAGTCATGCGAGAAGCGAAGGGAATCCTTAGGGAACCTCTAGAGGGCTAACTTATCAGACATTCGAGAAGACCTCGATGACTCTGAGGCGGGGCAACTTACCATACCCCCTACAAAGTCTGAGTCACATGAGAAGCAGAGGGAGACCCTTAGAGAACCTCCAGAGGGCTAACTTATCAGACCCTCAAGAAGACCTTGACAACTTCGAGGTCGAGCTAACTTATCAGATCCCTGCAGAGCTCGAGTCGTGCGAGAAGCAAAGGATAACCCTGAAGGAGGTTAACTTACCATACCCTCGAGAAGACCTCCATGACTCCGAGACGGGGCTAACTTACTAGACCCCTGCAAAGTCTGAGTCATGCAAGAAGTGGAGAGAGACCCTTAGAGAATCTTTGAAGGGCTAACTTACCAAACTCTCAAGAAGACTTCGATGACTCTAAGGCGGGGCTAACTTATCAGACCCCTATAGAGCCCAAGTCGCACGAGAAGCGAAGGAAGACTTTTAGAGAATCTCCAAAGGGCTAACTTATCAGACCATCGAGAAGACCTTGACGACTCTGAGATGGGGCTAACTTATCAGACCCCTGCAGAGCCTGAGTCGCACAAGAAGCGGAGGGAGATCCTTGAAGAAACCTCCGAAGGGATAACTAATCAGACCCATAAAATACCGCTGAAAGTGCAAGAAGTCGTAGGCACAAGCTCACCGTTGGCACACACTATCTTTCGCGCAAAGACGAGAAATGTTAGATACTGTAGACACAAGATCGTTGCAAGAATACAATGCCACTCATGAGGACTAACTTACCGGACCCTCAAGAAGACTTCGATGACTCTAAGGTGAGGCTAACTTACCAAACCTCTACAGAGCCCAAGTCACATGAGAAGCGAAGGATAACCCATGAAACCTCCGATCTCTATTCGGACCCACTCGTTGAGTCTCCTCCGAGCCGATCTCTTTTTGAGGACAACTCATGGGACCTCCAGAAGTCCATCGATCTCTATCTGGATCTGTCGAGCTTCTTCCTCCAAGCCATCCATCAAATATTCCTTCGAATCTGTCGAGCTTCTTCTTTCGAGCAGTCCATCACTTTCATCCAGGTCAAACCTCTGGACGAATAAAGGCTAACTAAAAAGAACCTCAACTCAACTAATTAACAGCCCTTCATTAGCCCTAACTCCAAATGGCCTATGATCAACTCAAAATTCAGGATTATTTTCTCAACTGCTTCTATCATTCGTATTAACATCTTAATGGGATACGTGAATGGACATCCCTAGGTCCAAGGCATCATGTCAATAGTACTCCTTTCATCTGATTCTCAGACTCAGGAGTAGGAGGATATATTATGATGGTATTATGGATGCCTCAGATTTATAGCTCTGACTATGCTGTGAAGAGGCATGCTGTCAAGAGCTGAGCCATATGCATGCTGTGAAGAGCTGAGCTATATACATGCTATGAAGAGCTACCTTCATATGAGCTTAGCTGATCCTGATATAAGCTGAGCTGATCCTGATATGAGCTCTTTTATACTAATACGAGGTATCCTGAGCATCTATGCTGATATGAGCTAAGGTCAAAAATAATAAATGTCCCCACGTGAAAAGCACATGAAGACAGGCTAAAATTTCTCCTAATTGACAACCTATGCAATTAATAGGTAGAATCCTCATCTGCTATGAGGTGACACTACTCATTCAACAAGATCAAAAGATCAGGCATGGTCTTCAAGATTATTCAAAAAGGATATTCAAATCCTCCACTCAGTATGCTACCAGCAACGATCTCCTCACTTCACGGGAGCGATTAAGGGTCGAATTATCTCATTCAGTTTGATATGTCCAACGGTCCGGCAATCTCAAGATTATGCAATCTCATAGCTAACAATCCAGCTATCCAACATTCTTCTATATAAACAATCAGTACCCCGAGGATTTAGGTAAGTCCAATCAAATCTCTCTCAGAGAATCCGTTGCTGCTCTTTTATTCTCTATTTTTCTGACTTGAGCATCGAAGGATCCTCGCCAAAGCCACAACCTCCGGTTTGAGACTTGTTTTGCAGGTGACTCCAGCACCAGCACCGCCTCACAAGGTTTTCAGGTGTTCGTCTTCCAACTCTGATCAATTTAAGCATAACATTATGAATTCTTCAATTTCACAAATACTGTTCATGACTCTGGGATGTAGTTGGAAGCTCAATCAACTTATGATATCCTAATACAAGATTATTGTGGCACATGGATATGACATTGAAATTTTAAAGATATAAAACAAACAAAAAATATAGCTATAAGTTTCAAAAAGAAATGAGTCCTCTAATCGTTGAATTATTTATTTAGCCTCATAACGATATCTCACATTTGTAGGTGATATGATTTCCGTTATCTCATTACTTGCTTATAAAAAAAAATCGGGACTCGGGAGAGGGGGCAAGAGAGAGAAATAATATTTTTATCTGGTTTAGATATTTGAGAGCTATTTCACACATGTAATGATAATTTATTGTTCTTGAACTCATATATAATGTAGCTTGTGAGATGGTGACATTATAATTTACCATATTTTGTTGCCATATGCCAAGAAAGTCATCTTTGCCATGCAACCATGTCTGCCAATGCAACAAATTAATACATACCAGTACTTATAGCTCTATTTCTTCTTCCATATATTTATACCTAAGAATCTCTAAATATCTTATAAATTCATAGCTATCCATGTAGTTGGTTCATGACTCGTTTGAGTTCTCCATAATCTGCTATGATGCTGAATTTCTTAGATATACTGTAGATCATCCACCAATTTTACTACTCTCTTTTTCAGTTATAAATATCATCATCGTCATCATTTTATTAAAATTTAAAAAGATACGTGCACACATTTGCCAGAGAGTACCGTTAATTCCATGATAGAACTATCTCCGGGCGTTGCCGTCGGAGGGCCATGAGCGCTACTTTACTCGTGGACGGTTCCACGCAACCAGAACCAGGCCACGGGAGAGCACGTGCGATGGGCGTGCGCACCTTGGAGGTGGTTGGGCGGCTTCACCTTCTCTCTCGGTCTCCCCGCGGCTTTCCGCTTCTTTCCATTTCCTCTTCTTTCTTCTCGTATCCTCCTTCGGACTCCACTCCGAAGACCTCTCCAACAATTGCCGAGCTCGACCCCCGTCCTCTCTCCCCGGTGAGATCTCATTTCACCGATCCCTTTCTCTTCCTTTTTTTTTTTCCATCGAAACCCTAGAATTCTTGGGCTCCTTTTCCGATCTCTCTCGCCGGAACCAGAATTTCAAGCTTCTTTCTCGAATTGCTGGTATATAAAACCCTAGATCGTCGATGGAATCCCTAATGCTGCGGATCGCAGTTGCTTATTGCCTGACAGAGAGTGGATCATAGGGATCCTCTTCTATTCCACGCTGTTATTTTTCTTGGATTTATAGCGATTTCTTGCGAAATTCTGGTTTCCGTGCCACTTTGATGGACCTTTGAATAAACGCCTTCGTTCATGCATTCTGGGTTTTGATGGAGTTTCTACTGTGCCTGAGTAAGCCACAGGATCGCCATAAATGGTTGTTTTTGATTAGTTTTTACTCTATATTCGTCTCAGTCGAGTCTGGAGAGGTTTTTGGACTGTCTAGGTTTAGATTTATGGTTTCCTGATATGACCCTGGGAAAACTCTGATTGGTGGTGTTCTTTTGATGGTTCGGAAGAGTTAAATTGGGGTTTAGTTGTAGTGGAACTGTTGTGTTTGACACGATGCAGAGGTGGAGCTATGTAACTACTACTGCTCTATGTTACTTATATAAACTCTTGCGACAGTAGTCAATAGTTTTGTATTTAGAATATTGTTGGTGAGCGGTGCGTTGGGGTTACTATGGTAATGTTATTATTGCCTTCTAACTCAATTGTGTCATACTCCGCCAGTTACTATCACCCACTGACTCAGAAATTTGCATTCTCCATTGCACTTTGAAGCTTGAAGAATTAAGAATACTTCTTTTATCCTTTATTAACCAAAATATTTCATGCTTATGCATTTGACTTAAAGATTCCAATTCCTACGTACATTGTCATTCTTTAACAAAATTCACCGCTACTGATTCCAGTGCTAGCAGTCTTTATTTGCATCATCTCATTATTGTAGTTAATATTTTTATTTACTCTAATTAAATGTCCATGTATTTTTCATGTAATCGTGTTGCATGGAACATATATTGCTTCATGCTTTGTTTGTGCGGTACATATTGAATATAATGATAAACCTAATTATTTGGGTCTAATTGATATTTGCTTTACAGATCCATATTTGCAAATCATTTATATTCAGGATCACGTCCATTATCATCCCAAGCTTTTCCAGATCTCGTTTATGAGTAGCTTCCATGTTTTAATCTTTTTCTGCCTTGGTGTGATCTGAGCTCTTCTACCTGTTGGGACTTCCCCAGATTTTAGCTGCACATACCCATACCTCTTCATTTAATTCTTCATTATATTTACTCACCTATAGTTACTTCCAGGCTCCTGCTATTCGGCACCTTGTCATTCCTAGTTTTGCCACCATCAACTTAGCATTCTAAACATACTTTCGTATGCTTCCACTTTCTTTTGGCTGAGTTTTTTTGAAACATACAATGTTGATGTTGCCTAAGCATGCACCTATCACATACCACTCTAGAATCATTTAGTCATCCATCTGATTTCAGTCTATCATAGGTGTCTTTACCCATCTTACCATGCTCCTGTAATAATATATCCATTATACCAAAATGGTTGTGTTGTGGCATCTTTTGGCTGTCATGTTCAATGGGGCAAAATGTCGGTTTCTGTTTTCACTGATGTCCTGCTCATAGCACTGTGATTTCCTTTGGCCGTGTTTTTTGATGGGAATATTATATCAATTTCTAACTAATTGATATTTTCTTCCCTATTCTCATTCATATATACTTTCATTTCTATGTACCTATTATCTTAAATTGATTCCTTGAGTTCATGTTGGACCCTGATAAAATCTTTTAAGGCTTGTTCAGTTTTGTCCCATGGAATGGGGATTATGATATTTCTCATTCAATATTCTGAATTTTAAGATGGGAAAGTATATATTCTATTCCTTGATGGGATCTAAAGCTTTTACTTTGCAGGTACCTTGGGTGGAACTATGAATTTTATATTGCGAACTGCCCAACCTGTAACTTCAGACCTACCCAGTGTTCCTGAAGCTGAACATCATAAAGAAACGCAGCCTACACAGAAGCGAGCTACTACTTTGGAGGGTCTTATTGCTGAAGATCGATTTCCAAAGTCCCCCACAGGAAAAGATGATGGCAAAGACAATGATGGAGCTAGTGCTGTAGGTGCTGAAGCACAAGATTCAGAAAATCAAGTTGCTTTTGGGAACCACACTGATGTTACAGAAGATGAAGGATGTATCATAATTCCGAACAGTATGTCCTCTTTTTGACAAGCTTATGGATAGATGGATAAACCTAAATGATGACTGTATCAATGCAACTTGGATTACAAAGAATTCTGATTTATTGTTGCTAAAATAAAGGGAGGTTTCATGGTTAAATTGATTATCTACAGAACCTTCTTGTGACTATTGAGAATCTTTGTAAATGCTTCTTCCATAGCTGCAATAGGAATTTGCTACCTGAGTGCTGAATAACACTTCTATAAATATTTCCAGAATATAAATTTCAGAATCTATAAACATAGCTTTGGTAGGTTATTCAACTATATAGATTTCAATAGTGCATTACATCTTGTTCTTCCATATACATCTCATTCGTCAGTTTTTTTTTGCCTGAAATACCGAAAGTTGGAGTGAGGCTGTTGAAACTAAAACTTAATTGGACTGATCGAAACTGAAACTGAAACCAAAATCAGATTGGACTGTCCAATCTGATTCTGGATCAGTTAGGCTGAAGCTGAACCTTATACTGCTACAAGTGTAGTGGAAATTGCTTTGCATCTGAAATATATATCTGTTCACAATATCATGTAAAGGATTATATACTTGAGCAGAAGGGGGAAGCTGTCTGTATAGATATTTCATGTTGCAGTAAAGATTGAATAGGAACCTATGAATCTCTCATCACACTCCCCTAATGGGTCCATTACACCTAGTACTCTTTGTTATCTCAAAGGAAGACCAATGAACTATTGCTTTATTTGCGTATTCATTATGAGAGAGCAACTTAGAAAAAGGTTTCATCTAGGATGGGCAACTATCACTTAGACTTTGTCCAATTAAAAGAACAACCCAAAGTGTTTCTAGGGGCTTGGACCAATGGTTGTTATTCTCCTCAATCTAGAGGAACATTGGTTTTGGACTTGTTTAGGTACTGTAGGCACATAAGTTTCTGCTACTAACTGACGGGCATGATGCATTTCCTGGTAGCAATTGCAGTACAATGTGTTCGGCTTGCAGGATGATGCTTATGGTGGAAACAAATGCTTGTTAGGGAGATTTGAGTCTCCACTCTCAAGGGTGTCTAGCTGCCATGGATTTTGATGATTTAGACCTATCAAAGATTTTCATGGAACAGGTGTTTCTTCCAGGGCTTCCTGATGTGGCCAACGTAGTGACAAGTTGAATTGTCATATATCTAGATGGCTTGGTTGAGCCACACTGAAAGATAATTGAGTGATCCTATGTACGTAACAAGTGGGGTTCTTTCTCTCTAATGTGTTGGAAGGAGGACTACGGGCATCAATAGTGGGAGTCTGTCCATCAATACACATTCAAAAGGTTTCTCAAGGCAAACTAGGATATCTAACATTCATTTATGACTGGATCACATCAATCCATCAACTACTTTTTGCTCTTGAATCACAACTATTAGAAAGACACATAATCTACCTTTTTGTGTTGCTTGGACTGAGCATCACTTCATTAGATGATGAAATTATAGCTGTCCTTGAAACATTTCTTGAAGGATTCACTATGTTTGTTGCATGAAATTTTATAGGTTGATGGGATCAAAACTATTGGGCAAACACTCCTTGATTATTCGATGGGATTACAAATGTTCATCAATTACCAGTTCCCCTTTAATTGCCCATATGTCTGATTCTGTTGCATCTACTGAGTAACATTTCATCAATTGATGGGATCAAGGTCATCCATAAAATAATCTTTCCTCTAAATCAATCATTGGCACTGCAACTGTCAAATAGCATTTCATCAGTTAAGGAGATTGTAGTCATTCATCAAATATTGCTTCCCACGAGTCAAACATGTGCACCATAAATTCCAAATATTTGTGAATATAGTTCAAGTTCTTAGTTTACAATATGCCAAAAGTCATTTTTCTAAGTTTACTGTAAGGTTATGAAGATATTTCAACCTTGCATTGCTTGGAAAATGAATCTGAATTATTTGGAAGAGGAGAAGTTTCCAAGGTTGTTAAATTGTGGTTCTTTTTGCAGAAAGAGCGGGGTGGGGCATTGGGGGGGTGCGTGAGCAAGGGTTTGGGAGCTTTTAGTTCATCAAGATCTTGTCTTGCATGGAAAGCTAGGATTTTACAAAGTTGTAATTAGCTTAAGCAATAAAGTGATGGAGAAACTTTTAATGATGTCCCTACTACTTCCAAAGTTTGCTATTCTTAGGCTTACTTCCTGGCATTTGAAATGGGTAATTTTGTAATATGTGTAGAGCTGTCAAAATGGCCGGCCCGGCTCGACCCTAACCCACGTGGGTTGTGATTATGTAGGCCGGGCCAGGCTCGGCCCACTTGTTAAAATGGGGCGTATAAACCCAGCCCGGCCCTAGCCCATGTGAGCTACGGGTTAGGGCAAAGCCAGGCCACTTCATTTCAGCAAGCAGATGAGGGGGGACGAAGGCAGGGGAGGGGGAGCGGAGGGGGGGGATGGAGAGGGCATCGAGGATGAGGGCGTCGAGGAGGATATTCGCAGTGCCGAGAGAGGGGCGGAGGCGGCGGCGCTTCATGGACTGAAAGAGCTGCTCGGCAAGGTGGGGCTGGTGGAGGCGGGCTGCGGGTGTAGGAGGAGACTGCAGTGTCGAGGAGGGCCTTCGATGGCGGGTGCTTGGGGCGGAGGACGTGACGGTGGAGGAGACGAGGGCGGTCGAGGGGGATGAAGGAGAGGAGGGACTGGGCATCGGCGAACTTGTGGAAGTTGAGGAGGGGACGAAGGAGGGTGAGGAGGGAAGGGAGGGCGGCTACGGGGTTGCTTGAGAGGGCCGGGAGGCGGCGGCGATAGAGGTTGTAGAAGGAGAGGGGGCCGGGGCTGCAAAAGGAGGGGCCGGCGATGACGGCGGATATGATGGGAGTGATAAAGGGTGGGGAGAGGTGGGGGAGGAAGGGGGCGACTAGGTGAGGGATTGGCCTAGGGGACTGAGGGGAGGGGCGGAGGGCTGTCAATATAGGCCGGCCCACGGGTTGATCCGGCCCTAACCCGGTTCAGCCTATGGGCTACAGGGGCCAGGCCAAAAAACCCATTTTCATAAATGGGCCAGAATTTTTCAGCCCGACTCAGCCCATTTTTAGGGCCAAATGGGCTGGCCCATGGGTCCTGGCCAATTTTGACAGCTCTAAATATGTGATTACTTTTAATGTGTCAAAGAAATTTTCTAGTGCGTGTATCTAAGGAGAAATACAAGACATGGGGAATTTTGGGAATTGACATGGATGCCAACTTTCTTCCAAGATGGATTTCTTGGGATGTTGGAGACAGGATGCCATGCAAAGCTGGTTCATGAAGTTCTGGTTTATCAAAGGGATAATAGGATATGATATCCAAATGCGGCTATGCAGACTGGAAATATTTTGAAGTTCCAATTGTCCAACCAAGTTACTATCTAGTGGAAGGTCTTGGCTGGGGCAATTCTGCATACATCTAGAAAGCACGATATGGATGCAGCATACAGATATGACATGACATGGATACGTTTATATGGCAAATTTAGAAAAAATAAGATATGATATGGATAGGATATGATAGTAAATATTATTATTATTTACATAATTGCTACAGAACATCCAAAAAGCATGATTGGTTTATCATATAACACTGTATATTAACATTCAACATCAAGGAATCTAAGATAGCTCACAAATGAAAAATTCAGTAAATATTTAATAGTATAATCAAGATAAATCTAGTAAACATATGTCAGTAGATATAAATGCAGCAAAATTCTTTATCCTGGAAGTATAAATTTAGCAAGGCAGCAACATAATTAAAACATATGCGGCAAAACAACAATGTAATTCTATTATGCAAAAAAATTCAGCAGCATCCGCATCATAGTAAAATCATATGCAGAAAATATCACACTATCTCCAAAAAAATGAGATGAGGAAACAACTCTCCAATTTTTCCACATCCTTACCATTGTGTGATACATATAGATGATAAATACCAACATTAGACATAACAAGAAGGGTCTATAGTGCTGGTAGAGGTGAATGAAAGGGAAAAACCAAAAAAGGCTTTGAATGAACTAGAGGGAAAAAAACTGACCTTAGTTAGCACATTGGGGAGAAAAACATGGTAGCTTACAATAACTTTTTGGCTGTGGAGACAAATCCAAGTTAAAAGCCGACTTGGGCTAAGCCTAATAATGCATTAGCATATCAATAAGTATCCTAGAAGTATCCCTAGAGTAACCTAGAGGTATCCAAACATATCCTAGGAGTATTTGGGGAGTATCCGGATGTATCCCAGAAGTATTCAGATCCTATTTTAATTTAAAAAATTCAGGATAATTCTTTCCCATATCAAATACATATTGGAGCTGTACCCAGGCCATGTCCATTTCTAATACATATTGGATACAGCCACAAGTTGTTTTTGGGGGTGCCTGTGCTTCTGCATACATTAGAGAAGTGGAAGTGAGCAAACTTCATCATAAAGATATAAGAGTGTATAGAGCTCTTAGTCTATGTTCTTTTTCAAAGTACGTTTCGAACAAATAGTTGTTGGGCACAAACACCATTACTTGCCTTAATAATAGCATTAGGTTAAAACCTGGATCTGGTGTAGATGTGTCAGTAGATCTTGAATGTAGGATCTTCAACCCAAAGTTGTTTGTCATATATCTGGAAGGAATAGACGAAGCAAATCTTTAAGGGGAGGTCATTCTTAAAAATGAGAAATATGTGGATGACAAGAAGAAATTCAGAACACGGTTGAGACTGTGCAGTTGGAATAAGGAGCCTAGCCTATTATAAGTTAACTGCCAAAGGTTGAAATTCCGAACTATTAAAGGAATTGATGAACTTAAGAAGTGCCACTTTGCTACAGATATGTTAATTTATTGGTTTCACAAAGTTTGAGGACCCTACCTTTTTTTCTTAACTTTTCCCCTATTGTGGCTATTGGATTTTATTATATTCTAACAATATCGACTTTGTGCCCAGGAACATGGGGACAGCTTACTGTCTCCTTGGGCAGGGTGTGTTCCCCCTAAATTATCTGGGACTCGCAGGAGCATATCCAGTGTTAGCATACATATATGCAGCTTATGTTTTTTTCTTTTTAACATTCTGACTGATGTAGAAAGCCGGATTAGTTAGTCTACTTTTGGGTATTATGCAAATTGAGATTGTTGTGAGCCAGTTGATCAACAGTATACACAAAGACCAAAATAACCAAGAATCTTCATACTTGTTATGGCTTCATGAATTATGCTATACTATTTACTCTTATCCTATTTGGTGATGGCTTCATGAATCCTTTTACACCATGTATTTCTATTGTTAAACCTTAACTTTCGTGTTTGAGCTTTCTGTATCTTTTTCCTTGAATACTGTTCAAGTCAGACCCAGTATTGTCCTCTAACTGTGCTGAACTTTCATCCTTGATCCTGCGGCATTCATTTACTTAAGCAATTAGTGGATATTGTGTGTCGGACTTTGAACAAATAAAAGGGAGATGATTATCATTCACACATGAGCCATCTGATGATGCCTGTGAATGAGGTGATGAATTGATATTGAGATCTTCATTGGATGTTGGTTGCTACGTAATGGTACTATATCCGTATTACTTTTGTTCCTTATTGAAATATACACTTTCCCATCTACCAAAGTTGATCATTTTGACTCACATAATTTCACATCTTGCCCATTAAAAATGAAACATTTTGCTTAGGTTTCTAAGCTTAGGTTACTATAAATTATTCTGATTACCATGTCCATGAGATACTCTCCATACTTCTATTACAGTAAAAGATTTTTCTTATTGTTTATTTGGTACTTGACTTTACACTTATAGTGGAACTGCCGGACAATTGGAGCAACGCATCGGATGTACTGCAGTTGCGGTTGTTAGACCGTTCTTTCATTTTTCCTGGTAAGCACATTTCCGGAATATTTTTTCTCGGTTGATTCTATTACATCCAAAAGACTTTTTTTTTGGGGTGTCTGATCTATTTCTACCCCCAGGTGAACAGATTCATATACTGGTATGTTTATCAGCATCAAAGCAGGACACAGAAATCATTACTCCATTTAGAGTTGCTGCAGTGATGTCAAAAAATAGTAAATCTAGTCAGAATGGAAACCAACAAGAGAAGATTTTGGGGATTAAATCCAGTTCTGCCAGTGGGGAGGGTGATGCCAATGGCACACATGAAGAAACTGCTCATCACAGTATAAAAGATGATGGGGAAACTATATCAACTGGAAATGAGATGACTCCTCGACGAGTTATCTCTGCAACCAAATCTCTCCTTAGGATGGAAGATCATAAGCAGCAGACTGAAAATTTGTTGGAAAGATTTAAAAATTCTAATTTCTTTGTTAGAGTCGCCCGGTCGGGTGAACCACTTTGGTGTAAAAGAAATGTAGCAGAACAATCTTTGGCGAATTCTGATGTGGCAGGGAGAAGCTTCCAGTCGATTGGAGGATCATTGAATACTTCAACAAGCCTTCTTAATGCAGTTGTTGATAAGGGAAACTTTGATGGTAACACATCCGGTGGACTGGCTCGAGATACTGTCAAATGCTACTCTTTGTGCAATGGTGACATAGTGGTATGTTTGAGAGAGCATTCTATTTTTATGCATTTTATAATCAAGAGATTAGATAACATTTTTAAAATTATAGTCATAATATATAAAATCTGTTCATTTCCTTATTTTTCATTTGTTCTTCTTCCCATATTTTCCCATTGGTTGGCTGAATCTTTTTATTTTAATACTTCTCATGAATAATGCTGGTTTGAGTACATTATTAGACAAATTACATACTTTTATGGCATGCCAAACTTGTGATAAGGAAGATAATTTATTTAGACTGTGAATGAATATATAGCTGACATTGTATTCCTATTTGTTTGGCTCTGGAGAACAACATTGGTAAATCTTTTGTAATGAAATGGTGTTAGTAGTTGATCAGTAGGGTTTCACTATTTTATGTAAATCTTTCCTTATCGTGTGTGCTTTCTTTTTGTCTTCCATTTTTACTCTTAAATAACACGTGCATGCAAAGTTGCAAACACTTGTGTGACATGTTACTTGCAAGCACATCCATTTTTGTTTAGAGCCCCTCACATATAAATATGTTTTCTAGTTCATAATTTGAGAAATCAGGATTCCACATTTATATTTCATTTGCGTTCCCTTCACCTACTACATTAAATATATTTTGTTAAATCTGGTATCCTACAAGGAAATTTACGTGCAATACTTTCTGAGGTCCATATTTCTTATTTTTAGTAAAGAAAATTGTTACAACCAAATCATTCTATTTTTTGCTGCCACTATTTTATTTCTGTAGAGATTATTCCATTTTTTTCAACATAATCTAGAAGAATGGGACTCTATTTCACTTTGACTTTTGGACCTAAAATATCTGCTAGGAGGTGAACACAATCTTCATAGTTTATACAGAACCTTGTTATTTTCCCTTCTTGTCTAGAATCTTTCAAATTTAAGAAATTTTCTGATGGTCACTACCTGGAAGGCAGAAGCATGAAGTTGAATGATGACTGATGAGGAAGGTTTCTTGACCGGGTAATTGATCTTCTGGGTGTCATGACAGGCCCTACGCTTGCCAAAAGTTTCCTTGGCCATGAATTTGAAACTGATTCTTAAAAGTTGATAGCTACAATAAAGATCCATTCCATCCTTATAGGAGCGTCTTTGGGTTAGAGTTTTGCTAAAACTGATCTTATTTTGATGGGAGAAATTTCATATCAATCATATTAAGATATGATTGGAGAAAGCACTTCAAGACTCCATGTTCAACTTTAAAGCTTTTTGAAAAATGGATTTATGCTTAGGAATTAATTAGAAATTTCGTTTGACTTGATCTCTGTTTGAAATACCATGGTGGTGTACTAGTGAGGTATTGGCAGCCTCTGTATTTATGTACCATGGTATGCCCTTGTATTTGCTCATGATTTGCTGATACATGGTGGTACAGTGGCAGCATGAGGCTTTATGACTTGTGGCATAGTCAGTTTTCAAACCTTTCTTGGCTCACTGTTAAGCATGTAAGTGATTAAATTGAGTAATATAAACTGTGTGTTAGTTATTATGCATGGGCTAATGGGAACAATTTAGAGGCATAAATAACAATTGTAGTAATAACTTAAATGGAAAAGTAAGGGTACATGGGGTATTTATAGTGTTATAAGGCGTCTTATAATGAATTGGATGCTTTGGTGCCTCTAGAATTTGACTAAAAATGAACTAGGACAAGAATCTATAATCTAGCATTAACCTCGCTCCTTAAGGGTGAATTCATATTTTTTGCGACATCTAATGATGTCACAAGTTTCAACTATATAGGCATATGGTTGCCATTAGATGACTCCTTAGCCAAATAAGACTCAAATAATGCAGTTTTCAGTCTGATGGCATGGGTTACGCTGCTAGAATACCATATAAGGGCTACATTGTGGCAAGTCATAGCATGATCCGCCAACCCAAACTGCCATAAGTGGGTTCATGTTTTCATTAACAGGTCCGTGTCATAAACAGGTCAACTTGACCTAATGTATTTATTAACCTTGTCAAGTTCAAGTTTAGAATCTTAACCCATTTAACCCATTTTGACACATTTAATAGTTGTGTTGGGTCCTGTTTGACCTGTTTACACTTGCTTAACCTTTTTAAAATCAATTTAATCTATTTAAGATATGTTTAACTGTTCATCCTACTTTGATCTGTTTATTAAATGGGTTGTTGGTCCAATCAGGCTACATATTCAGTAAAAAGGTTTAGTCTGGTTCTAGACTTTTGACCCATTTAATAAATGGATCGGATTTGGGTTGACAGGTTTTGACCCAACCCACATCTAGCTTGACCCAACCTGATTACCGCCCGTGTCTGCCATCCATGTCTGCCATCATAATATACATACTCAGCAACACTGTCACAACCTAGTTTTTTGGTCATAACTTCCTCTATATCACCAATTAACATGATTCAGGATGCATTGGAAAACTACCTAGGTCCTAGATGCTGGATGCAATGGAAGTGGTCCTACTCAAGAACTCTGTCAATGCTGATTATGTTGAAGCTTTGAAGTTGCCAACATCCCGACATTGCAAAAGTTCTGTAGGTAATTTTGAGTCAAGTGCCACCATCTGGTCATGTTTAGCAATCATCTTCCCAAGGTTCTCCATGGTGCTTGTGTACAATTTGTTTGCCATTTGTAGGAATCTTGATGTAGGGGCATTTTTGGCTTGCATCAGCTAGCTTCACTTTTCTCTATCATTTTGATTTCTTCTATTTCCAACATAGCACTTTTCTGTTGTTATGTTTCCAATGATCTACATAGTTTTTTTTTATACTAATTTATTTAAAAATATCAGCTAGATAAAAATTGCCATATAAATGAATTAGATGCTTAGAGTGTAGAGTATAAGAATCATGTGGTTTTCTTTGAACAGAACAAGAGCAAGGAAGACGATTGTGTGATTTATGGATATTGTTAATTATAGATACCGTTACAGGTATAGACTTGTCAGCACACAACAGAAGAGGATAAGTTGTGTTTGGACTACGTGGGTCAAATTGTTAGTTTATTTATTGTTTATTTTAACGAGATTTCAGTGAGGTGCCAATAATTGGAGATGAATTTTGGTATTGTTGATGTACAGAAATGTGCTTAGAGTGTAGATTATAAGAATCATGTGGTTTTCTTTGAAGAGAACAAGAGCAAGGAAGACAGTGGTGTGATTTATGGATATTGTTAATTATAGATACCATTACAGGTCTAGACTTGTCATCACACAACAGAAGAGGACGAGTTGTGTTTGGACTATGTGGGTCAAATTGTTAGTTTATTTATTGTTTATTTTAATGAGATTTCAATGAGATGCCAATAATTGGAGATGAATTTTGGTATTATTGATGTTCAAAAATGTGCTAACTATTGCTAGATTAAAGTTATAGGCCATGGTATTGAGTTATGAATGAAATGGAACAAAGAGAAATGACATAGATTTTGTCCAATTAATCTAGCTTTATGTGAGGAAGATAGATCATGCACATAATTTTTATTTCTTATGCAAGCTTTTGGATATTGATATGCAAAAACAAGGAGACTTCATATGTATTAACATAACATAATTAATATGAAGAGCTCTTCTAATGATTTCAGTACCTTAGTTTCATTTCTTATTGGTATCCAATTTCTTGCTAAATAATGTTTAGTTCAAGTAATAAGTTTGGCTATGCATATGAAAAAAAAATAGTTATTGAATCTGTTTTATACTTCTCATGATAGAGGAGAAGAGTAATGGAAACAAGTAAACCAAAGGTGTTTATTGTGAGATATATATATATATATATATATATATATATATATATAGAGAGAGAGAGAGAGAGAGAGAGAGAGAGAGAGAGAGCCTGGTGCGGGGGGAGCAAGTTTCCAGTTGCAGTAAACCTGCCTTAAAGAGTTAATGGAAGGCATGTGTTTGCCTACATGTGCCACATATGAACTAATTGCTGATATTCAAAAGAATTTGCATGCATAACAAGCACTACCCCAGCTAAGGGGCAGGTCAATTGGTCGAACTGAGAAGATCTATATCTGTATTTGTGCTGTGTATAGTTTGGACAAGGTGAGTCAATAATTGTAAGGGGTAAATAAGAGAAAATCAGAAAAAAAGTTTTTTTTCCCTTCCTCCATGTGGGAGGAGGGGGGGCGTGCGAGGGGTTGGATCGACTGGAGTCTCTAAATAGGAAGCCATCTAGGAAACCAGACAAGTTGAGGAGGAAAAATATGAAAAAATAGTCCAATCAAGATTTTATCTTGGTACCTAACTTGTATTGGTGCCAGCTTGGTACGACGTTGGTATGCCTGGTATCGAGGTTGGGTTGGGTATAACAATACTCGGACCCTCTTGCACCACGTGCTGGTTTGGTAATAGGCCGATAGATTATGCCCGATACATACGGGTACGGCATGCCATGATTATCCAATACAATGAATTGTTCAAAGCAAGATTTTTCATATCATGCCGAACCGGTCGGTACACCCCGTATCGTACCGGACGGGCAGGGAACCGGCACGATTCGGCCGATAAATTCGGTACACGGACGGTACGGAAGGAAGAAAGAGAGAAAGTGAGAAAGAGAGAGAGAGAAGAAGAGAGGGGAGAGGTGGGAGCCGCCGGAGGCCGGCAGTGGCCGACTGTGGCCGCCGGAGGGCTTCCGAGCCCCGTATAGTCCGATAGGGCTTTCAAGAGAGTGAGAAAAAGAGAGAGAGCGCTCAGAGGGGGGGCGAGGGACCTACCGGACGGACGGCACCTCCGTCGTGAGGCCCTCGGTGGCCGGCGAGCCGACGGCTTGAGGGCAGTCGAGCGGGCAGAGCCTCTCCGCGGCTCCGCCCCCTTCTTTTTCGAAACAGACGACCATCTCTTTCGATTTTAGTCGGCTCGCCGGCCTGAGGGCAGTCGAGCGGGCAGAGCCTCTCCGTGGCTCCGCCCCCTTCTTTTTCGAAACAGACGACCATCTCTTTCGATTTTTTTTTTTTGGTTTTAAACTTATGAAGTCGGCAACCTAGTTGCCGACTTAAGGGATTTTTAAAAAAAAAAACATAAAAATCGTGAAGCCGGCAGTTTGCCGGCTTCACTTAAAATTAGGTTTTTTTAAAAAATTTGTGAAACAAAGACGATGCCCCTGTTTCACGCCCGCGGCGCCGCGCGCATGGACTGCGCCCTCCGGCAATCGCGGCGGCCAGGGGGGCCGTCGGTTGGCGGCCCCCCTGGCTCCTTCCCCTCTCTTTTTTTCTTTCTTCCTCTTTCTCTCTCTCTATTTCTCTCTCTCTCTCTTTTTTTCTTTCAGTTCGGGTCCGCTTGCCTTCATTGGTTTGGTACGGTACGAAATCGTATCGAACTGTACCGCCGACCGGCCGATACGGCCGGCAGTACCCGTTCAGCATACCTTGGTTCAAAGAGCATGGGATGTTGTTTTTCTCCATTGCATATGCTGGATACCATTATCTAAAACGGTCTATTTGGATGGCACTCATTCCATCTATGCAAGATACTCAACCATTTGAAGTTGTTGAGAACAGATGCTGTTGTGCAAGACTTAAGAGAAGTATCGGGATTGTGACTACTAGAGGTAGTCAAAACCCTGTTAATCTCGGACAATAGATTCCATCAATAAGGTGGTTTTTCTTGTCCATAAAAAATATGGTGGGACAATAAATTTGTGGCCTCTCTCAATCCCTGATATTTCTTAACTAGCTTGTTCCTTTCTCAGAACCATCCTAAGATCATTTTGCTGGATAATACAACTTGATGTCCAAAGAGACCTCAATAAATAAATTTAGCGCATAACTGTCAAGACAGAGAAGATGTATCTGACAGGGGTACAATATCGGCAAAAAGATGGACAATTTGGAGCTCCAAATCAAAATAATCCTGAATCCAGTAGATCCATTCCACATGGGAACTTCTAAAAGAGAAGGTCCTGAATCCAATTGACCATTGCTGGAAAGTTATTTCTTTGGTATATGAAATGTCCTCTTAATTTATTTTTTTTTATAAAAAAAAGAAGCATCCTCTTAAAATCTATTTTTCTTAAACTTCCTCCTATATTATGGTACTAGGATCCAATTCAAGCATGTTTAGGACAAATATTAAAGTGCCTTTTAAGATGGATTGCATTGCTCATGATTATATAACTCACTGTTGATACTCTAACCATTAAATGCCAGTAGCTTTCCTTAAGCATCACATAATAAATTTTCAGTTAACCATACACTGTTACAAGTACTGATTATCATGTCTATTTTTGTCTGTTGGAAGGATTCAGGTTCTTTTACAGGTGAATGTTGGAAATAGCAATATAAAGGACCCTGTTCTTGAGGTTCTTCAATTTGAGAAGTGCCAAGTTAACAATTCTGTTTCTGATAACTTCAACGATTCACCTGTTCCAAATCATGAGGATCCATGTAACGAACTGCTTAGCTGGTTGCTCCCTTTGGATCGCACTCTATCTCCTCCACGTCCATTATCGCCTCCTTTAAGCTCAAGTGTGTATCAAAAAACATATTCATCCCCTGGCGCACAAATTTTTTCCTTTGGTCATCTTAGAAGCTACTCTATGCCTTCACTTCCTCAAGTTTCTGGACCACCTTCATCTGCTGTTCCTCCTTCCAACTCAAGACCAGCATTTGATCTTGAAGATTTTGACTGTTTTTCACCAGAGAAGCCAACAAGGAGCCGAGATGTGGGAAATATGGATCTTTTATCATTTCGGGGTGTTTCTTTGGAGCCAGAACGGTTTTCTGTTCACTGTGGGTTGGAAGGTATATACTTACCTGGCAGGAGATGGTCAAAAAAACTTGAAATTATTCAACCATTAGAAATCTGTTCTTTTGCCGCTGAGTGCATTACGGAGGATCTTATTTGTGTCCAAATAAAGGTATAAGTTCAGTTTTTTTTCCTTCTTACATTTAATTATTTTTTTATGATTACCTTTTTTTGACAGCATTACATTCTTTATTTTGTTCTGGGAATCATATGTTACTTAATTCTGCAATCTTAACAGGATAGCATTTATATTTTGTTCTGCAGAATGTTGCGCCAGCCCATATACCAGATATTATTATTTTCTTGGATGCGATAACTGTTGTCTTTGGGGAAGCTTCGATAGGAGGTCCATCTTTGTCCCTCCCAATTGCAAGTATTGAGGCAGGAAATGGTCATAGCCTACCCAATCTTGTCCTCAGGTTGGTCTCAAATAATCTCGCTGTTATCAAGAATGTGGTTATTTCCTGCTTTTATTTCACACATATATACATGCATTGTATGTACGCATGTACATCTGTACATCGACAAACTTGTACTTATCCAAATTTATAGCTACCTTGATTGGTAACTCTGCATTGACTTGAAGATGGGTTTCAATGTGTGATGCTGGCACGAGGCATATAGAGAATCTGGGACTATGTGCTATTATGTAATTACAAAGAATTGATAATGATGAAATACATAAAATCATTTAAATATGGCTCAGTATAGTGAAACTCAAAAGCCTATAACTTAGATAGATGGAAATAAATAGAACTTACTGAATGTCCCAGGGGTTCACATGTCTAGATTCGAGTGCATTTGCAAACAATGTGTGCACATAGAGAGGCAGTTGCATATTGAATGATTTTCACGGCTGGATTTTGTTGCCTGTTATCTACCAGCTATATATACCTCTTGAGCACTGTCAGTCAAAACTGGATACCAGATTGCTAACTTATCTATTATACCGTTCATTCGCAAGTCTTTTTTTATAAATGTTATTCAGACATATCTCTAGAACTAATATGATGCATATAGATATGGATATGTGGAATGTTGCTTGCAAAATTTGGACGGGATCTATGCATATAAAGTCATACTTGGTAAATCCAATATCATTGTTGTTTAAATCTTATCATTCACTATTTGGATCTTGCGATCCAGATCAAAACGGCCCTAAACTATCTAGATATCATCCTGGATCGGGGGTCAGTTTAGGATCACAAGATTTAGCTCCGTACAATGGACTGTACATACCTTTGGATCACAATAGCCAATTTGGTTAATTTTTACATATTAAATTATATTTAGGTCTATTTCTATAATTTCATTGACTATATGGTTCTTAAATTACGTATCACTAATAAATCTTGAATGATAAATTAGCTAGTTTGTTATTGGAGTTCATAGAGTTAATGATAACATGCGAGTTTTTGTACATTGACACCCATATGTTAAAGTCTTATCCTGTTTTATTCCAACATTCTACATAAAAGGATAATTAAATTGATAGCTAGTATCTAAACATCTTGAATAAATTGCAGAATATTTGTTTTATTTGAAATACCATGTAAGGAAATAAATTAGTGAAAACTGTACTTGTTGTATGTATGCTATTTATTCTTCAGGCATCCACTTTATTCTTAACTCATATTTCAGTTTTCATATTTCTTTTGTATTTAGGAATTTCTAAAAGAAATCAGGAAAAATCTTATGATCTACGATTTGATTGGTGGGCAAGAGTAAGGTTGCTCCACTGTGACCTAGCTGTCTCAGGTTTGGAGCACAAAAACAGCCTCTTCATTTGTGGGGGTAAGGCTGCATACATGTGACCCTCACCAGACCTAGCTGTGGTGGGAGTGATGATCTAATTCACTATTTGATCTGATCTAGTCCCCTCTATGGTTTAGGACTTGATTCCAATATTAACAACATTGTCTAGCATTTTCTGGCATTTGAAACACACAAGATTATTTCCTTGGAAGAAATATTTACAATTTCATTCTAAGTGCAGTCAGTAGTATCATACATTAATCCAGACAATTTGTTTAAGCATCCATTAGATTGTCACCCACACTCAGTGAAAAAAGTACTAGCTTCGTTTTACGCTTGCTCTCATGAGTACATATCTGTGCAGGAGAGGTGAGGAACATTCTTTCATTCTCAAACCAGCATCTACACTAAACAGAGATTTTAGGGGTAATGGTGAGACCAGCTTATTGCAACCACATTCTAAGATGAGTACGACAATGCCAAATATGCATATGATATCAAGAATCAGTGAAAGGGGAAGGGCTCCTTCAAGTGCAGATCTGTATGCAATACTAGTATCATGTCGCTGCAACTATACTGGTAATATTTTATACTGTTTGACACTAAATGCTTTCTTCAAGAATTTGTGCTATTTTTTTGGCTTGTAACCTGTGATTTCTTTTGCAATAGAATCAAAACTATTTTTCAAGCAGCTGACAGATTGGCGACCCCGCATTGCAAGAGACCTCATGATCACAGTAGCATCAGAATCATATCAACAAGCTGTTAGACCAAATGCAAGAGCACCCCAACTTCCTGTTCAGGTTTCTCCTGCTTTTTCTGAGTGCTTATTTCTCTTAGTAATGTGGACAAACATGTCATTACAGGGGACATGAATGTGTTCTCAGATTAATCTAATATTTTTAAATTGTTTCAGGTGTTAACCCTAAAAGCTACAAATTTAACATCTGAAGATCTTACACTGACTGTTCTTGCTCCAGAATCATCTACTTCTTCACCTTCCATTTTATCCTTGAACTCTTCACCAAATACCCCAATGAGCCCTTTTATTGGTTTTCATGAGTATATGGGAAGGATGGGTGGAGATAGATACAGTATTAGTATGCACAGACAGAGTTCGATGCCCATCACAATAGAATCTCAAAAAGCGAGTGATGGTGGTGGCATAAGATCAAGCTCCCTTGAGCATCAAACTGGTACAGTGTCTGATGTGATTTCAAGTGATGACTCAGGTTGTACACATCTATGGTTGCAGAGTGCGGTACCTTTAGGGTAATAACATATGCAACTTTTGTTCTTTATCCAAAACTGGAAAAGATATAGCTTTTGGAAAAATTACTGAGGTTTTTATTCTTCATGATCAACTCAGATGTGTTCCTGCACATTCGAGCGCTACGGTCAAGCTTGAGTTACTTCCGTTAACTGATGGGATTATTACACTTGATACGCTTCAAATAGATGTCAGGGAGAAAGGTATCGCTCTGCATAATTTTGCAAATTCATCTTTCCAACTTTTCTTTCATAATCTTGTCTTGTTTGCACATGACGATTATTGGGCTTTAAAATTTAATTATATTTTGCAAATATGATGCTGTACAACTAGTGATCCTGATTTGTGAGGACATATAATGTTGTCTGTTTTTATAAATTAATGTCAAGAAATAATAAAAGATGAAAGGCAAAAAAGATAAAAGGGGAAGGGCAGATCAACTTCATAGAGGTAAACCTCAAGCAGAGGCGCAAGAACAAAGTAAAGGAATTTTTTTTTTTTTAATAGTTGGTTACAACCCCTCAACCCCAAAAAAAAAAAAAAAAAAAAAGATGACAAAAGAAACAGACAGACACACCACAAACGAAAAGCATGCACACCTTTTTTTCCCAGTATCTGTGACGCTGTTAAACCGTCGATGCCATCTCTGGCTCATCAGGAGATATAATGTTGTCTATTTTTTTTACACATCAATGTCAAGAAATAATAAAAAAAGAAACACGAAAATGAAGGGAAAGAAGAGATTGACTTCATAAAGGGGAACCTCATGCAGGTGCACAAGAACCAAGTAAAGAACATAACTTTGTTTTTGTTGAATGGCTGCTTATGATGTATATAGTTGTGGAAATAGAACGCCTCCTTTCATCACCTCCACCTTTCTGTCTTCATTTTTTTTGCCTTTTCTTGTCTTTGTGACTGTTTGTACTATTTCCATCTTATTTTTATCTTCCAGCATGATTTGTTCTTTTGGCAACTTATGCATATACAAAGTTCAGTATAAGTTGAATCCTTGACTTCATTCAGAATTATGCAATGTAACCTATTTTGGTTGATATTCTTCAATAAGGGCACATATTCTGTCACTTATTTAAGTTCCCAACTCAATCTTAATTTTAATTTGTTGGTTAAATGCTTATTATATCAAATCTCCCTTGATATTTTGGCTTTTTTATTTAAATTTGTATGTTGACTTTACTATTGGGCATTGATTAGCTTTTGCAGTCATTTATTGTCTGCTTGGATGAGATCTTCCTGGTGGGTTCTGTTCTTTTAAAACTATGTATGAATGAATGCCTTAGCAAGAGATGCAGCAGCCAGCGACAATTTATCCCTATTTTTTTTGGGATACTTGGTCCCTTCTGATGGTGATTAACTTATCCATGAAAAATATGGATTAGTTGTCACCCAACTTTATCGATTCTTTTAAGACACCCCAATTCCACATATTTTTGGAACAAGAGCCCTGCTGCAAGATATAACATTTGCTGTACCTGATTGGTACCGTACCATATGGGTACTGAACCAATATACAGTCTCATACCGTATTGACACTCGGTATGCCTCGTCATCTCATACTGTACCATATACGGACATTGTAATAGGATGGTTTCAGTATAGGGTTTGGTATTGAGACAGCGAATTATTAAGATCTTCCTGCATCTAGAGGCCCTTAATCCTCCATTTTATTCAACATCTCATCGTATTCGTCAGCACTCAACAGTATCCCCTGTAATTTTTTACCCCTTAATATTTCATCTCTCTTATTCTTTATTTTTTTATAAAAATAAATCTTATTTTTACTGAAGCTATTTGGCTTGGAATTGGATGTAAATCATAGTTACCAAACAAACAAGAAAGCTTAGAAATAATCCTCAAGTTTTGGGTGCTGTCTTTTTTTTTTTTTTGGTCAAAATTCAAGTTAGGTATGTGATCTTTTTCATAGAAATCAAGGTTATCATGAAAGTGAAGCTGGATGTTTTTTAAGTCTAACTCGGGCTATTTATAAATTAAAAAGGAACGTACTGCCAACGTTTTTGTGAACAAGTTGTTTTGCCTGCCAAAACTGACTTTTCTCTATTTTTGGAACCGCTGAGTTTCCCTAATGTGAATTTCATGATTTATAATTAGCCACTTTAAATTTCTTTATGCATACTAAATGAGGAGGTGCTGTGCTTGTTGCTCATTTATCTGTTTCACTCCTATCATTTAAAGAAAGTTCTGCGCATTTGGGCGAAATAAGGAATTTTGTTGCATACTGGAAAAATTTCAGGTGCTACTTGGATGTGTTCTTAAAGAGTTGGTTAGAAATGTGGTAGAGTCTGCTTTTCCAGTTAGACTGTCTTAGCACCTGTCGGACATGCATCTGCATTATATTTTGAAAGTGCATGACAATGAATAACTTTTGTGCTTCAAAGACATTGAGCAGGCTTGGATACAATTGGAAGTTGAATCTAGTTTTGTCTTATAGATGCATTTGATATATAGTATAATCATAACAGTCAATTATTTCTGCATCATTTTTATTTAGATATGATGTGTCCTTGTCAGTTAGTACTGCAAGTTGACTAGGTCATGATTGTCTTGTTATACTTTTCCAGCGTGAGATTTTTTATACATGTAAAGGCAATTTGCTGAACTTCATTATTATTCCAGTTACTTTGAGAAAGAATCTGGCTTGAATTGTAATTATTTAAGCATATATTCAAATTCAAATTGTGTGTGTGTGTGTGTGGACTAAAGTCTATAAATTATGAATGCCATTTATGGATCTCGCTTCTCTTTGGAGTCCAAAAACTGCTTGTAGATGAGCTCTTACAGTTTCTGTATGGTTCCCATGGACACTGGCCGATTGAGAGAAAAGAAACCTGATGAAGCAAAATATTCTCGTGAGATTAAATTTGTATTTTGTAGTTTGAACTATTTGTAGATGAGATCTTACAGTTTCTGCATGGTTTTCCATGACTATGGCAGATTTGAGAGAGAAAAACCTGACGAAGAAAAATCTTCTTGAGAAATTAAATGTACATTTTGTATTTTACTCGCAGTAGTAAAATTTCATGAACTGCTTTTTGATATAACAGGGCTGACATATATGCCAGAGCAGTCATTGAAGATATATGCAACTTCCAGCATTGCAACAGGGATTTTGTAGTGCATGTAACCCTGCTCTATGCGCCATTTTGGCTATCTTAACTGTCTTGGTGGATCAAAACGTTGGCTGCGAGGTTATGTACGAAATTAGAAAGATGTTCATACCACGAGGTTGTCGGCACCAAATGGCCCCATCTCTGCCTACATGAGGACCAGTGTGGGTTGAAGAATGTTTGGATTGATTCCACATTCGTAACTGATGACGTGGGTTATAATTCCAGTGCTGACGGCATGGTTCCAGTGTACCCTTGTGAACAGACACCTGCATTTATTGTTGTACTCCATCCACTTTGCAGTGTCCTATCACCTCTCCCATATTTGAGAATGTGACAATTGTATCCTGTTCCTGTCGAGTAATTGTGATTGTTCTTCCTTGAATCTCAGAAGAAATCCAAGTTTGAGTGTGAAACTTGTTTTACCATGACATATATTGAAATCCTGTGCTTCTGTTCACCTAACGCTTGTATTGTGGACTGATGTGGTAATCCAATGTGTGCATATATGAGCCTGCCATTGACGTGTCACAAGGTCATGATCAAAATGCGGCTTCAAAAATAGATAACAGATGTTCAACTGGCATAAACAAGTGATAGTAATAAAAATAATTATGTTGTTGTATATAAAAGTTGTCTATGTTGATGTCGGTGAAGTTAGCCACGTTGGTGTTGGTGAAATTGGTTGATGTTGGTGAAATTGATCATCGTGGATCATTATAAAGTCCACATGTTTTCCCCCATGCAAAATAAATTATTGGAAGCTTTCGAATCATGTTTCTTCAAAATCATGAACAAGCAATGCTTTGCTTCAAAAAGATGTGCTCTAAAGTATTTAATCAAAGCTACAAACCATTTGACCACACTCCAAACTTGCTTTGATATCATGTAGAATGACATCCGATTTGGTGTAGATCAAATATATCAGCCTATGATCCAAAACAAGAACTGGTTAAATCAAAAAATATTAGTGGAAGAAAAATTTGAAAGAGAAAAATAAATATAATTAAAATAAAATGAAAATCAAAACAATGAGTTTGATTATTTTTATTAACAAGTCTAACGCATCTTTAAGATATCTCATCAAAATACTCTTTTCTTCTCTTAATAAAACTATACACTTTCACTCCTTCATAAATATAAAAATATTTCTATCTTTCATTGAAAGACACACTTCAGTATTTTGAGTTTGAGAGTCAACCTAACTTAATATTAACCGACATAAGAAACAACAATCCTAATAAAATTAGAACCGACATAAGAAACAACAATCCTAATAAAATTAGAACATGACAATGAATCTCATTAGACTAATCCTTTTTTATTTTTCTCTATGCTTTTCTTCTTTATGACTGGAACCACCACCTCTATCATGTTCCCAAAGATCCTAACCACTTCATCAAATCTTTTTAGTATCAGATAATCACCAACCTCCCACCTTCATCTCTCTCTCTCCCCCCTCCCTCCCTTGTTGACTCCGCTGTTAATGAATGCATTAGGCTATCATCCCATTGTCTCTTTCTTCCCCTCCCAACCTCTCTCTCTCCCCCCTCTCCATATCTATCTATCCGTTTCTCTATCCTTCTCTCCCCCTCTCTCTCTTCCAATGCCCTTCCCTTTCCGTTGCGAGCAGCTATACCACAAGTCATCAGTTAAAGGCCTTACCCACCACCTCCTTTCTGTCTCTTTCTTTATTTATCCTCCCTCATTGTGGTTAGCATGATTGACCGATTATCTCCCCTCCTCTCATCATCTTTTTCTCCCTACACCCTCATTTCTTTATCACAAGAGGCTACATAGCCTCGACGTTGATCTTGATTGAGGCTGCCCTATCTCCCTCGCTCTCTCTCTCTCTACTCAAATGGTTGGCAACGAGATTGATATCTCATACCCTCTATATTTTTTCTTTTTCTCCCTCAATCTTAAGTAGATGGCACTAAATCTGATATCTCGTACCCTCTATCTCTTCCTTTTCTCTCCCTCTCTTTGAAGGGATCTCTTTTGATAGTACAAGTTGTCGGAGGGTCGAAAATAATCGATGAATGTTAGATAATCATCAAGGAAGGGAGGACGAGAGTAAAGGATTAGAATACAATAAAATTGAGAGGCAATGGAAAAAATATTTGAAGATGTTTGAAGAGAGTGAAAATATTTTGGTTACTTGAAATGATGGGCTGATAATATTAGCTGATTGGCAAGTCAAAGGATAACTTTCGAATGTATTGAAAATTTGAATGGTTATTTTTAAAGATTGAAAAAATTGCCAAAAAATTGTCCAAACTTTAAGATGAAATTATATTTTTCTTTAAAGAGGGATATTTTTGGATTTAAAAAAAAAAAGATGGAGACAAGATTTTCAAGATTCACTAAAGAACCTACATTACATACCCGATTTAGCCAAAGTATTCATGGGTATAACCATTATGACCTATAAATTACGATGTTTTCGATCCCTTATCCATCATATAATTATGAATTAGGGATAAAATTAATTTTTTATCTTTCCAAATTGTGCCTCCTCTCAATCTATCCTTCTCTTATTAATCAATCCTCGTTCTTCTTCTTCTCGATCGATTCTCAGAATAGAAAACAATTCTTTTTCTCTTCTCTCCTCTAATCTGATCTTCCTTCCTATCCCTCTACTTCTTGACCAAAATTCTAGTGTGGGCTACCTCTAGCATAATCATCAAGTGAAAATTCATCGATCGAGGTCTGATTCTAAGATTTATTCTAGGTTTTCCAAGTTTCGATCAATTAAATTCTTGTTAACGAATACATTAGGCTATTACCTTATTGTTTTCCCCCTCCCATCCTCTTCCCTCCCGTCTTTCTCTCCCCCTCTCTATATCTATACTTTCTACTTCCACATCCTCTCTGTATTCCCACCCTCTCTCCCTTTTAATTTTCGATGGCTATGCCACAAATCAGCGGTCGAAAGCCTTGTCCACCCCCTCCTATGCCTCTTTTCCTCTCTCTCTCTCGGTCTCCTCTCTTTCTCTTTGTGGCTAGCACAACCAACCAACCACCTCCCCTTCCTCCCCTCATCTTCTTTTTCCTCCCCTCCTCCTTCTCATTTCCTTATCACAGAGGCTACATGGCCTCAACATTGATCTTAATTGAAGTTGCACTGTCTCTCTCTCTTTTTTCTCTCAAGTAGTTGGCAATAAGGCTAATGTCACATGCCTCTATCTCCCCCCTCTCTTCTCTCAAGTGGTTAGCATTGAGGTAGACATCTTACACTCTCCACCTCTTTCTTTTCTCTCCCTCTCTCAGAAAGGATCTCTTTCAAATAGTGCAAGTTGTCAGAGGATTGAAAATAATCAATGAATGTTGGATAATCATTGAGGAAGAGAGGATGAGGATGGTGGGTTGGAACTAGCGTTTGCTGAACCATCCCAAGCTGGATGGTTTAGGACATTGTGAGTCATACCAGCTACAAATCGGAACGGTTGGACTGGCCAAATCGGAACATAGAACAAAAAACAGGAAAAGAGAGGAAAAGAAAGTAGGAAAGAAAAGTAGGGGATGACATCGTTGGGGGTCAACGATGGCCCGCCAAGGCTGTCAGAGGGCCACAAAGGCATCCATGACTCTATGTTGTCCGATAGAATATTTAATTGAAAGAGATAGAGAGAGAAGGAGTGAGAGTATAGGAAAAAGGTGCAGCAGCGAAGAGGTCAGTGGAGGGCACCGGATTGCCACCGTGGCCACTAAGTGGTGGAAAAGGTACGGATAGAGCCATCGGATATTTTTTTTAAATGACGATGAATAGTAAAATCAGTAAACCCATTGCTGACTTTACTATTTTAGATTTTTTTTTAAAAAAATTGGAGAAAGGGTGAAGCTGGTAACGGGTGTGCCACATCACTTAAACCTATTGCTGGCTTCATCGTGATTAAAGTTTTTTACAAAAATCTCATGAAATAGGGAAGATCACTCCCATTTTATGTCGCGGAGCTGCAAACTATGATTTCTTCATTCGACCGTTATGGCAGTCAGTACGACGGTTTCTCTGCTGACTTTCCCTCTCATTTTTTTCCCCCCTTTTCTCTATCTCTCTCGACTAAGATTTGGTGAAGAAAGTAAAAAACTTAGTGGCTCTCTAAGTACACCATTGGCTTGTCTATAGCCACCATCGGTATCTCCTTCAACGACCCTCTTCCTCCCTCTCCTCTTCTCCTTTCGCCTCCTTTCTTTTTCTCTTATCCTCCTCTTTGGTTCCTTTCTTCTTTTCTACATGGTTTATGTCTGTCTAGTCTGGTACAGACTCATACCAATTTATACAATCGATTGGCCAGTACATGTCTTGATTCCGATTTCATGGATCTTGGTTGGAATAGGTTAAAATTGAGAGAGATAACAGAAAAGATATTTATGTTTGAAGAAAGTGAGGGTTAAGATTGGCAAAATATGATATGATCCGTCAATCCGATCCGTATTCAACCCGCCATAAGCAGGTTTGGATTTAAGCTAAATGGGTTTGGGTCATAAACGGATTAACTCGTTTAACCCGTTTAATAAGTGGGTCGGATTTGGGTTTTAGATATCTGATCCGTTTAACCCATTTAATATTTAGGTCGGGTTGAGTCAGATAACCCATTTAACCTGTTTAACTTATTTCTGACCCATTTAACCCGATCTGTTTAATCTGTTTAACCCATTTAAGATCCGTTTAACTAGTCTAAAACCTGTTTAACCTATTTCTGACCCATTTAATCCTACCTATTTAATTTGTTTAATCTGTTTAACCTATTTAATGTGTTTAACCTAATTTGATATATTTAATAATGGGTTAAACAGGTCGGATCGGATTGCCTGATCAATAAAAGGTTGGGTTCAGATTTGAATTTTTGATCCGTTTAATAAACAGATCGGGTTTGGATTGATGATTTTTTGATTTGATACGTATTAATTCGATCTGATTCGATTGTCATCTCCGGTGAAGATATATTGATTATTTGAAATGATTGGGTAATGGGTCAGTGGAAAAGTAATTTTAGAATATTTTAGGAATTTGAAGGATTATTTTGAAAATTTTTAAAGATGGAATTAGCTGGTGGAAGAATTGTACAAACTTGAAAGGTGAAATTGTATTTCCTTTAAAGAGGGGTATTTTTGGGTTCATAAAAAATCGAATGGGGATGAGATCCCCGAGATAAACCCGCGACATATATCCAATTCGACCAAACCGTCCTCGGACATATCCATCCCGACCCGTAAATTATGATACATTCGGCCCCTTATCCATCGCATAAATATAATTTTAAATTAGGGATAAAATCGGGTTTTTACCTATCCAAATTGCGCCCCCTCTCGACCAATCGTTCCTTTATTAATCGATCCTTGCTCTTCTTCTTCTCGAGCGATGCCCTAGAACAGGGCGATCCTTTTCCTCTCCTCTCCTCTAGTCTGGTGTTCCTTCGTATCCCTCTCGTTCCTGTCCAAAACCCTAGCGTGGATTCCTCCAGCACCGTCACCGAGCGGAAATCCGTCGACCGGGGTCCGGTTCTAGGGTTTATTCTAGGGTTTCCAGGCCCCGATCAGCTGAATTCTTGTGGGCTATGAGGAGTTCCTTGCAAAAAGATCTCGCCGTCTACGATTTCAACGAAGAGGAGGAGGCCGTGGAGGCGGCGTCCGGGAAGTTCGCGGCCAGAATCCAGTCCAGGTTGAAGGAAGCAGAGACCAAGTATCAGTTCCTTGGGGCCTGTATGCCCTTTCCCACTCGAAACCCGTAACCCTAATCTCGACTTCTTTAATCAGTTCATTCTGTTGTTTAATTACGTTTCTGAATCGTTTTGTGAATCTGTAGCCCATAGGTGGTGTGTGTTTTGATGATTCGAGTGACCAATCGCAGTTAGAAAGGGAAGTTTATGGTTTCTTTCCATTTAAAGCGTTATTTTTCTCTACTATGTTGGTAAAACTGTGTGAGTCAACTTGGCAAACTCTCTGGTATGTTCTAGACAGTTGTCTTTCAATTGCACCATCAAAAATTCAAAATTTATGCTGGGCTTTGCTGTGGTGACGTCAATCATCCTTGAGATGTAGGTATTCGGTTGGACAACTTTTAGAATTTTGTCTTATGGATGATATGTAGTCAACCAACTAGAAAAAGCTGATCCTTCACACAGAAAGATTTGGCCACTGACACATCCTTACAAGCATTGATGTGCTGGATGTTGACCTGTTTTAAATATATTTATGAGTCACTAGTATTGTGGCTTACCATTGTCGAGGAATTTCATGCAATCTGTGCAAGTGACCTGTGCATGGGAGACATGATGATGTTCATTGTATGGGTACGCGGGGTCAACTTTGGATGAGATGGGAATTAGGCCTGTTATGGGGGATTATTACTACTCCATCTCATGTTTGGAATTACATTGTAAGTACCACATATATCTATCTACCAAAGATTATCTCTAGCAAGTCAAAGTGTCAGAGCCATAGTGATTTGCCTTTCCAAATAAAGAAATTTTGTTTTCTTATATGATTTTGGCTTTTTATTTCTGGGGGAATGAAGGGAAGATCCATCTAGTTTAATCATCCATGGCCAAACACTTGGGAACACCTCCCATATTTCAAACTGAAAAGTTCTTGAATAGCTTATTGCCTAGCTCAATTTACTATTGTTGAGAACTCACTTTTTCCTTAATCAACTTTATCTATTTCATTATTAACTACAAAATGATACAATGGCCCATTGAGGGTTTGTTTGGATAGAGGAGTATATTCCAGTAACTTTTGAAACTTTTGAATAATATCGTTACAGGGTGTCTGATATTTAAAAAAAAAAAGTTATCGTCATGTTTGAACTCTTGTATTGGCAACTTTATAGGTGAAGGAAATTCTATCAAGGGCATTCCTATCGATTCTCTTTCATACTTAATCTACTAAATTCCTTTCTATAAGAAGTTTCCTTAGCTGCCCTCCTCTCCTTCCCTCTATCTTCCTCTCCATCCACCATATCTCCTCACCCAAATAACATGAGAAACAATCCACCTCCATTCACTTTTAGCTTGGGTAGCTTTCTTCTACTCCATTTGTTTCTAGTTTGCATGCCTCATGCTAGTGGCCTTTATCTTTGTCTGCTTATCTATCCTTAAGCTCTCTTTTGGCCATCTTCGATGACAACTCCTTTGTTATATCTTCCATAGCCACCGCTTATATATCCTCATATTTTTGACCCCTTTTGGACCACCTTAGCTTTTGAAATCATTACTATTGCCCCATCTGTTGGGCTGTCACCATGACTAGCCCCCATGATATTTGCACCCAATCTTTTTCTTCACCTGGACCTAGATTCATTTTCTTCTTGTTACCATTCCTTGGCTATGACTTTTCTTGTTGTTAGTGATGGATGGAGAATAAAGATGTATCATAGGCTGGAAAGTGGAGGCAAGAAGTTTTATGTTGTTTTATGATCATGACTATTATTGCAGGAATTTTGCTTTTGTTTTTCTTATAACATCTTTTATAACATTCTGCAGTTTGAAAAGGAACCTCTGGTGGTAACTCTAAACTATAGGCAACACTTTGTTACTACTTATAATGATAAGATTTAAAATAGGTGGGTGGGTAGTTGACTAGGTTTTTGAAACATTGGTTCGAGTCAAGATCAGTAAGATTACTCTGTTCTTGACATGTGTTGTATTTTGGGCTAGGTAGGTTGTAAGGGATGACACTCCCGCACTAACCTGTTGGTAGTTTGTGTTGGATTCAACTTGAGCTTGCAACAACATAGGAGGATATTGACCAAATCAAAAAATGAGTTACGTGACTTGCCACTGCTAATCATGGATTGAAGGCTTCTAAGCAAGAGTAGGGAGGCATATGAACTTGATGTTGTAGAAGCTCATGAACTAGGAAAGTGAAAGCAAGATGCATTTATCGCATAGTGATTTGCACTACAAAATGCGATTATCTTAGACCAAACATACCTTAAGGGGAAGGTTTCAAATATTCCCGGAATGGGTTGATATGAACGATACCATATTGTTTCGGCCAGTTTTTGACATCGATACATGGTGTGCGGTATGGGATTGTTCATATTGGGAGTTGGTACTTGGTACGATATTGTTTTGGCAAAAAAGTGGTCCAAGGTCTGGTATTTGTATTTGACACCTTGCTCAAGGGTTTGTTTGAATGCTCGAACAAGCTATTTCAGGATGAGAGGGGGGGAGAGAGAGGCAGCATTGACATAGAAAAATTACTTAGTGACAATAGGGAAAACTTGATACATGAGGGAGCTTGTAGATCATACAATCGCAAAAATTAGGGCACAAGTTTCCTTCTTCGAGATGATTTTCACTACCCTCAGATTTATGGAATCAATATAGACAATCTTTACTCTCCCTTGCTAACCTCTTCCCATCATCTAGCATACATGGTATCTTCTTTGAAGATCTTGCCCTTGCATCAAAATAGGCCCCAAGAGTGTATGTTTTGCTTTGCTTCAGAGGCTTAGGTTGGGTTGGTTTGAGATGAGCTTGTAAAGAAGGTGCCTACACACATTGATCTTGATATCTCCTTAGGTTCAAAGCCGTACATTGCGTAAGAATACCATATCGCCATCGAGGGAGTGACTTGAGTATTTCCTAGTTCCTATGTCCATGATGTCCAACTTTCTCATGTGTGGAGTTGGAGCAACAAGTCCTTGGCGGACTTGCATCCTATTTACAAAGGAGTGTTTTTCTAGCTTATCATTTGAGGGGGTTGTGAGCAACAGAATTGATTATGATTGGAGCAGATGCTGGTGTTGACATCAAGTCCAATCTTGTTTCTGTATCTGACTTCCATATCAAATGAAAAGTCATTGTCCATATCATCTCTATTCTTTGTTTCTCTCTTTTCTTTTATATGGGTTATTGGCCTCTTGACCTATGCTTCTATAAAAAATAGTGAGGCCCTCTTAATTCAAGCATGGATTTATGTTTCCTTAGCTTAATTGATTTCTTAACCACATTGTTGACTTGATCAAACAAGTTGATCTGGTCACACCATCCGCTATTAAATAGAAAGTTTACCAGAAAGTATTTTTCCTTGGAAAAGATGTTCTTAGGTAATGTTGCCTAAATATTATTTTTAAGCAAATTTTAATAATACCATGTTTCCTAAATATAAATACCTATGTTATGAATGTATCGCCAAACAAGCATTAGGATTGATACTGGTCAGCGATCGGTTTGGTATCGTATCGATAGCTGTGCGTGCCTGTTTGAATTGGTAGGATTTTTAAGATATCCAATCAAATTTTCAGGATTTCTTGAATGATTTTAAGCACAAATTGATGTTTGTTGATGTTATTTGATATTTGTATCACTTCGGTACACCCTTAATCATGTGTGATGCGGATCTGAATTTGACATGATATTATGTCAAATGGGGGCAGCGTTAAAAGTTTGAAGTAGTAGCATGGGGACAACCCTACAACGATTAGATATTATGGAACCCTAAAATGCCCAAATCAATTAAAAAATATAAAAAATAAATGATCAATTTGTTTCGAGATTTTTAGAATTTCGTCGAGCATCGATGTTGTTCATAAATATTTAGATCGTCTACATAGTTAGGAGGAACATTAGCTCATCTTTCTAACCAAACAGCACTGCAGTCATATGTGTTCGTTCCATAAGGTATGCGTGCTGGATTGTAACTTGTCCTAGATCTCTCGTCAAAGCTTTGGTTTTGAGAGATGTCCTTGGATTGATAGTATGATTGTGGAGGGGTCCATCCAAATATGCGGACAGCAAAATCCAATTTATAAGATGCTTCAGACTGCATAGGATGGTAGGCACTGGAAGACTATGCCTCGGATGCACCACATCTAATTTGTATGGATTATAAGTTGCATGTGACTGCGGATAAGAGAATCCAAAATACGAGGATGAACTTGATATATCTATAGATCCTACTTTATATATAATCGCATCCTCGTGAGCTCTACCAGTTCGTGCATCGTGGTCTTTATCTTGTGTGGCATAAATTAAGACTCACTAGTGAATCGAAGATCACATTGTGGCTACATCTCATAGATGAAACTCCTATCGTTCGCTTTCTCTCAGAATATCAGATCCATGACCATCACAAGAATAAGCATCACCAATCTATCTGGTCTCTAAATATGAGTAAACTGATTGCTCCACCCTCTCCATCGGGGGGCTGCAATTGCTATTCCTTTTACTGTCTTTGCGCTGAGCAGTTGCTTGCTCTCTTGTTGTGCCTTTTCTGGCTGCCTGTGTCGCGAGGATGGATGTTATGGCCGATTAGCTAGAAGTTTGTGTAGAATGTTGTTGCTTGCCTGTTGTTCCGTATCCATCCTAACCTCATTAGTTACAAAACTAGCTGATTTTGGAGGCAATCCTAACTCATCAAGCTCCAGCTCCTGTTGCTGGTCCACAAACCATCTAATTATCGGATCTTAATCATCATTAACAAAGTCATCAGTAGTCGGATTTGGGTTTTGCGGCTCAACTTCCTTCTGAATTCATTTGAGTCTCAACTTCAGATTGGAGTAAATATATATTAGGTCATTGAGGCATTTGTATCAGATGGTTCCCCTACTTGTTGGGGATAGGAGTGGAGGTCGACTAATTGCGTTCATAGCTACTTGAGGAGACCATTTGGGAGAGGATCCGGATGGCAAGTCACTTAGATTTTTTGCCGCGATACCAAAATGAACCCACCATTCAACTGCAAAAGTATTGAGATTGAATAAAATTAAAAATAAGATTGTATCATATTATACTTATTAGCAGTTACATAATGTTAAATAAGAGTTGTCATCATTAATATTTAATTTATCCAGATTCATCTTTTTTTCCTTGCAAACTGCACTGTCTCCAAAGGTATCGATGGCCTCTTTAAACATTTTCATCTGTAAAAAATATATTTGTTATAACATGTTATTGGTTGAAGATATGGCTAAGTTAACAAAAATCATTCAATCAAATTTATTTCTTTTAGGCATATAGCTACGATTTTTGAATCAACCTCCGTCTTGTATATCATATTTCGTAGGACGGTTAGAAGCTCCTCATCTATGTCTATCCTTGGTACGGAGTACTGGAACCTCAGGTTCAGATAGTAAGCTGCAGATAAATTTAAGAATTGATTAGGATATTTGTACAAATACAACAACAGTCAAATTTTTAGTATGTTCTTGATTTGCTACTTATCTGCTAGATGTAAGTCCCTTTCCATTTGATAGTCCTGCTATCGCTTAATGATTCAGATGTACTTATAGGCATGTTTTGGATCTACTATCTTGATCTAATCTTTTTCCCTCTCCATCATATGATATAAGAAGTCCTTCTGAGGGTATTTTCTGCTGTCCACAGTCCTAGGCACCTCGTATACAGGCTAGATAACCTTCATTATTTTCTCAATCCACTGCTAGAATGTCGATATTGTCATTAAGTTCTCTACATTGCTCCTCTCAGTACCTGCTTTGGCATATCTATTCTCTTGTCACTTGAGACCATAAACATCTGATGCAGTTATATTTTCTTGTTAACAAGGCTATGAAGTGATATAAAATTTGTAGCGAATTGTGACATCTGATTTTAATCTCTCTCTATTATACATTCGCATCAATGATAGGATCCATGTGTGGTTGTAGATGGATCTAGTAATAGTCTATGCTGAGCCTACTGTTTTTGGCATTATACTAAGCCTTTCAGTATCCATCAACATAAAGTCGATATAATGTACAGTATATTGGGTCTAGAAAATATGTGGTCGCCACTCCATCAGGATCTCTCCTGTGGCTTTATATTGTGGCTCATTGTTAGTGATAATCTACATGATATTTTGCTCTCCTATCTGATCGAACACCTCTTCCATCAATCTAAGGATGTACATGGTGTTGTGCACCTAATTTGAAGCATTAATAGACCTTGAAAAAAATATTTTTCCATCATAATATATCAAGAAGTTGGTTATGCTCCATCTGATAGGATCACTCTAATCATCACACATCACTATCAGTCTATGCATCGGCCATTTGTTCTGATAATGATGCAATCCATTTTTGTAGTTTCTTATTATTGTCAAGAAGCTCACCATAGATGTTCTTCAATTCTAGAGGATCTATGTTCGGACTAGTAGTCTGTATGAATGTAATGGTAGAGCGATAATATGTGCTCTCTATCTCATGCATTAGAATGTGACTGAAGTGAAATCAGTACCTAATAGCTTGCCACATTTTTCTTCTTGTTCTTCTTCAGTATACTGTCAACCCTTTGTTGTTTAGAATCATGCTGAGGAAGGCATGTGGATCCAAGTTATGGATGGTGGTTCATGGTAGAATCTCTTTGGAGGACTTTTCTTGTTGTCGAAAAGTATCAACATAGATGCAATATGGCTTGTATCGCTACTAATGGGCTCTCTAACTGATTAGATTCTTTTAAACTCTGACTTTGCTACTAAAAGCTCTCAGCATAAATGCGATACAGTTTGTGCCCCTACTAGTGAACTCTCTAACAGAGGAGATCCTACTAAACTTTGACTTTGCTACAGTGCTCACAGTCCTGGCCCCGATTTATAAGCTGAGTCTAAATTGAGCCTTATGCCTGATCACCTCCTCAAGCTGTCATAGATCATCCAAACTTTTATTTGAATGGCAGTCTGGATTGTGCCTCATCATTTGGAGTGGACATTTTTTCTGACTCCGAGAGTGATAGGAAGGTGGTTTTGCGGCTCGGCAGTCCACGTCCGTCTTCTTCTTTGAAGTTCTCTTTTTCGTTGTTTTGAAATCAGTGAAATACTTCTCCATCAGTTGACATGGATTTCTTATGGACATTTTCGGTATATAGCTATATCAGGTTGCTCGTTAGCCAAGTGCTGCTCAAACCTTGTTATCCCTCTCTTGAATTCTATGTTACATCATTAGCATTTTCAATGGTGTCATTTTTGAGAGCATTTGCCTGTCGTCCCGACCAATATCATGCTCTAGGTCCATTCTTTTCTTGATGGATCCATTCCTGAAGGTTGAACAAGCACATCAGTTCAGTAATTATGTAAAATAGTAAAATTTTATTATCCTTTTTTTTATATTTTTAAATTAATTTTTTTTTTATTATTTTAAAATTAAAAATATTATGAAATATAAAAATTATGAAAAATTAATGTGATCTTAGATCTATGTAGAATTTTACGATGGATGTTACATATATTCTTCTAAGGCAGTGGGCATATGTAAATGCTGTTTAATTTTAGGTCTAGGCCATTATGCGCACGATGCATCAAAACTTTGATAAGCGGATATCAAATTTATGTCAAAAATAGCTTACAAGCCCCTAAATAATATTTTAATTTTATAGTTTTTTTAATTTTTTAATAATTTTTTATTTCAAAAAATATTTTTAATTTAAAAATTATATATTTAATAAAAATTAATGATTTTAGTATCATTGTGTAGATTATCCATAGATTACAACATTTAATAAAATCTTGCTAAAATCAAATATTTTGGCATGATCTCCCATTGTTTCTCCAAGCTTTTATGAATTTTAAAATTCCAAAAAAAAAGAGAGGCGAGAGAGAAGCATGCTTTTCTCTAATCGATGGCTGCTTCTTGTTTTGTAGTTTTTTTTTAACTGTGGAGAAGCGGGGATGTTTGTTCTTTTTCCAAAGGGGACTTCTCTTCCTCTTACCCATCTTTAAATGGCCGAACCAGTTGTTTCAGCCCCGTACCATTTGGAACTGCTTGGTTCGGGTCACTTCACATTGCTTCAGACCCAATTCTGAAACCCATGGCCGAACCAACTGATTCCGTGCCGGTCCAATTCGATATGGGCCGAACCGGATGGGTTGGTCCAGTTTGGCCAACCATGATTGTATAGTCATTCATATTTGGTTCGTCCTAACTAATGTGGTAGAGTGAAGTACATACAAGAAAATTCAGTCTTCAATTTATTACTTGATTACCTAGAATGTTGATTGACATAGCTTGATAAAAGTTGTTCTAAATCTGACCTTTTAAGAGAATACCGAGAGTTGCTATCTCTTCTAAGGTTAGCTGTGCAAGGAACTAAATCATTGTAACTTGTGAATAAATCTCATCTCGTGATGTTCTATATGTTGAGGACAAAATCCATTTTATGGAAAAACTTTGTTTTTATGTAGTTGTATCAGGCCTCTTAAAGGGAAAAGGAACTTGTGTTGCTGCAAGACCAATTTATGCCCTAACCACATATTTTGATGATTTGATCTATGTAACATTTCACCGTTCAATATAATTTTTAGTATTGCACTACAAAGCCTGCTAAAACACTTTCATCTAGAAGTCACCTCTCCTTTTGAAGAGTAAGAATTCTGGGATTTTAAGTAGCAAATATTGCTTGGATACTCGTGTTGCAATTGTGCTGTACCTTGGTTGAATTTATTTGGCTTGGTGCTTGTGTATAGCATCTCACTTCTTGGATCTAGGTAATTTGTGTGGTTTTCATAGTTTGCATTTTTGTATATCTCTGCTTCAAGGTGTCTTGCATTCAAGGAATTCTATGATACACATTTTATCTTTTACATATAACCAGTGGCTTGAAACACTTAATTATCTATTAATGTTTGAACTCTTTGTAGATGTTCCTTTCTTTTGCAATATAGAACAGAAAACATTTTGGGAAGTTGTATCTGTTCTCCAGTGACTGCAATTTTTCTAAATTATTTCATGTGTTAGTTTTAAAACTCTGAATTTGGTATATGTAGATTTTAACTGATCTTGCTCCAGAATCATCTGCTTCTTTCCCTTCAGTTTTGTCCTCTAAATCTACATCGATCCTAATGACTTGTATTGTTCCTTTCTTAACTTTATGCATAAAAGTTCTTGAATGTATTGCGTTCCCTAGTTTGTTCACATTCATATGCACATGCAGTAGGGCCCCTTATTTTTAAGACCCTATTACAGTTTTGCATACTTATGTGTAATGCCACTTTTGTAAATTACCAAGTTAGTTTTAACTTTGGCTTATTTGTCAAGTGCTTGTTATGCCATCATGTCCTAATAATCACTTTACTTTGGGGTTCAGAAGTTTCATTTCTTAATGGTTGGACTGATTCATTATGTTAAGTTTATTCTTTGAATGCACTTTAATATACTCTCACAATTGTCAGGCATGTTTCTATTATTTGATATCACATTTCTTAACATAACGAACGAAACATAACAGACAAAATTGACGTTGTCTCCCATTATATTCCATATCTTATATTGCCTTCTCTTGACCTTACCAAATCATTTTTTTGGTTAAAAAAAGAAATATCTTTTAATTGTTTGGAATGAAAGCTGGTTCTGTATGGTTGTGATCAAACTTTCAGGTGTCAAAAATATTGGAGGGCAAAATAGACCTTTTCAGTTTACAAATTATGGATGTCATGATAGATTAGCTAGATATTTTTTGATTTCAGCAATAACTTTTTGGTTTAAAAATATTTTTTTAATAGAATTTGAAAGGTAGAAAGTTATTGCCATGGGTTTTTGGAGGATTAAAAGTGTCAAATCATTATAGAAAAATGGAATGAACTACCAAATTGTAAGAAGATATTTATAAGCTACTGTTAAGATGAGTGATGAAGAACTACCAAACATTCTTGTTATCATGAATGTGACATAATCAATAAAATAATTCACAAGTGAATTCCGAATTGGATTTGTTGTTAAGGATTGTTCCATTTCTTGCGATTACGCATGTTGAATATCCGATTATCACATTGGAATTGCAGATAGCCATTGTAGTCGTCTGGTTGCTTGCAAGTCATGTACAAATTGCAATGGAATTTGCAGAAAGAGCCCCAATTCTGTTATTTGACATTGCAATCAGAAATGACCACAATTTCTTTGCAAAAGAAATGTCCCCTTCTTCCCCTTCTTGTATCTTCTTACCCTCTTGTGATCTTGACCTTATGGGTCTCTTCCTGCCTGTGCGCGCTTGCGCTCCATCTTCGACAAACCTACTCCCTACTAGTAAGCTGCTTCCATCTTTTCTTAGTTCTCAATTAACTTTGTAATAATTGATATTGTAAAATATATAATCAACATCTAATATTCTATTAGATAAAGTGCCATATCATATTAGATTATGTTATATTTACTATATTACAACATATCATATATGTCTACATATATATGTATTAAAATTTATACATCATGGTGTAATATACTAGCAATGTGATAAGTTATTTAAAAATTTTATGATGGTCTAGTATTATATGAAATTCTAATATCACAACATTTCTACCAATACAATTATTACACTATTAGTATATATGTGGTGTTTATATAATATTTATGCAACAAAGCACAATATATTCTGCAATTGATCTAAAGTTATGATAATACAAATTTATTATAAACTATATGATTTATCATTTATGAATAATATTATAACATTATCTTATAACTATATAAATATCAATGTTGTATGGTATTAATACATTAAATTCTAATAGTTATGATAAATATATATCTATATTGTATGTGAAAATAATAATTTTGAATTGGAGGAATGTTCTATTATGATTTCTTTTGTCATTTTTCCTTCAAAAATGCCTCCAGAACTCTTGCAATATGTTATAAATTTTAATTTAAATAACTTTGACTATTTTTAGAAAAAAACCAAATAATTGAAATCTTAGCCTTTATAAAAGAAAAGGAAATAAAAGTATAAATTGGATTTTAATCACTCTTATTAAGCGTAACAAATGGCATCCTAGTGCATCAGAATCTTGCCATTGTAGGGTTTGGGGAGGGTCAGATGTGTGTATCCTTACCCTTGGGAGAGTTTGATTTCATGTTTCGAACTCATGACACCTAGGCTGCAATGGTGCAACCTTGCAGTTGTGCTGAGGGCTGAAGTCTCACTCTTTTTAAGGGTGATAGCACAAGGTGGTGCTTGAATGCCATCTTTAGTAAAATATTAAGGGGATTCTGAGTGCTGCCCTTCTAGCATGAGCATCTTGAGAAGAGGGTGAAAGCACAAGTTGACTTGAATGCCATCTTTAGTAAAATATTAAGGGGATTCTGAGTGCTGCCTTTCAAGTACGAGCATCTTGGGTCCTCTATGGAGTCTTATCATTTGATGCTCATATAATATATATTTGCTGTAAATTATTTATTGTACTTCAAACTGAATTTTTGTCACTTTTATTTGATGGACTATGTCTTGTCTCCCTGCCTATTAGTTGGGTAGTTTTATGATGATCACTAGAAGCAAACAATCATTGAAATTTCTTAATTTATTTAATTCTGTTTTTGCTTAAAAAATTGAACTTTGTTTTAGCTGATGATTTATCAGTAAATTTACTGCTTTCCCCCCTCTTTTTTTTTTCTTTTAAATCTCTGCTGCAGTCCACTCAGGCTTGAATCTAAAGCGAACAGATGTGACTACTGTTTGTATAGATTTGCACGAAAGAGAGGATACCCGAGAGTCATGCATGGTAGATACACCTCAAACAAATCTGGCTTCTGTTGATGGGAAAACCGAGTTGGATGAATTTATGGCATCTTCAGCAAGTTGTGAAGACAATGGTCATATGTGCAAAGATGACAATGAGCCTGTAACTCTCACAAGAAGAGATCCTCTAGTAACTGGAACTTCTAGTCTTACAGTACCTTCTGTAGGGGACAAAGAATTCTCAGAGATCCCATCAGATGTATTCAATATTCTCGATGAATTCATTGGACCTGAATCTTTTGTTCTATTCTGGCTTTTTAATATTGTCATTAGGTTCTCATATTGAAATTCTGTCAGGGAACAGCAGTTGATGTGATTTCAGATGATGAAGGGAGCTGGATGTCAGAATCTGAATCTCCATCAACTACAGTTTCTGATGTTGAGAATGAAGGTCTGCTTTTGCTAATAGAACTTCTGTTGTTATTGCTTAATACCTTGTTCATGACAGCTTACTTTGTAATTTCAGGTTATTTAGAACCCCCGATCTCGGATAATTGTTATGCTACATATGGAGATGTGGTAAGAATTTTTTTCATGACTCATTCTAGGATAATACACTGGTGAACTTTTATTGAACCGGATTAATGATGATATATTTGATATTCATTCCTGTTGTATCCTATATTGGTATCCAGGCTACGAGTAACTAAGGGCCCATTTGATATCATTTTTTTTCCTGTTCTATTTTTTTTTTAAAAGTAGAAACATGGAATGTGATGCTGAAAAGTTGTTTGGTTGCCCTTTCTTTTTAAAATTTTAGAGTAACTTCCATTATTGCTGGAAAAATTGGAAGTGAAAAATTTTCACTTCCACATTTTTTAGAAGTGACTTTGTAGCCTTCCCAACAAACAATTTTTTACTTCCACATTTTTTAGAAGTGAATTTGTAGCCTTCCCAACAAACACCCCCCCTCCTGCGACTCCTCATTTATTTGTTTTCCTTCTCAACTCCTTCAGACGCCTCGATGACCTTCCATCCCACCACTGCCTAATACTCTGATGCTGCCCTCTTCATCACCCCATGCATCCTGATCACCAACCTTCTCACTTCCCGCATTCCCCTTTCCACCATTGCTGACTTTCTTGTCCTCGACACTCTCCGTCTCTCAGACACCACCACCAAGACCTTCATTGCTTACGCCCTCCGCTTCCTTTCCCACTCCTCCGCCCTCATCTGTGCCTTTTCTGACTGCCGCCACACAATGGTCGCTGGCTTCCCCAAGGCTGAGTGCATCCTCAAGTGCCTCTTCCTCCGCCATCTCCACCTCTGTCCCTGTTTACTAAACATGTTTTCTTAGTTTTGTTGTTAAAAAGAAAAAAGGTAGTGATGACCAAATATGTTTATGTTGTCAGAAATCTGGAAAAATGGAACAAAATTTTCTGTTTCTAAATTTTTTCAAAATGAATAGTGGCAGCAATGCTGAATGCAGCCTAATTTTTTGTTTTTCCAGAATTTTGAATATGCCCTCTGCCCACATGCCCTTTAGGTTTGGAGTTAAAGAATTGTTTTTGATCTTAATTTCTAAATTCATATACTATATGGTCTATCATTTACGAATTACGACTTCATCAGCCACTTTCCTTGATTTTGCTATAATAATACCAGTAATAGTGGATACCACCTTTCTTTTTATCTATTAATGGAAAATGCTCCACCCCATTTGAAGTTACATATTCGATGTTTTCAGTTCTTTTCTTCCTGTGTCCTGCTAATTTCCATGACAAGGTGGTGGACCTCTGCCTTGCTAGTGTTATTGATGATTGTTAAGATACCACTTCCAAGTTTCTGTATGTAAAATTCACAGCATATACTAGAAATTATTTAAAATATAAAAATTGGGAAGGGTCCCTTCGCAACACCTTACTAAGACTTTTTGCTAGCGATTTTCACTGAAATTATGCTCCATTCTGCTTACCTACAGCCTAGGGAAATTACATCATACCACTACTTCCACAAATATCTAAGCAACTGTCAGCAATTTTTCATCGTCTGGACTTCCATATAACACTATTTGATCCATGGAATGAAAAATCCATAGTGTAAGTGGTAAAACTCTTCTGGATCCAGCTGATTGGATCCATGGGTTTATCAACCCACCAAAACATAGTTATCTGCAGTATCAGATAGAGTTAGAGCTATCACTTTAAGATGATGAACTTAAACTGATGGAGCTCATCCTCTGTCTCTGATGGAACTCAATGCCAACTGCAGTCATTAAATCATTGTATTCATCAGTCCATGGATTTATCATCCCAAGTGGAAAGAAAAGGACAAAAGAACTATTGGGTGTGAACTTAACAGTTACATGAAGCAAGAGCAAAAAATGGAACTAAGTTTAGTAGTAGGATAGTTACTGCCCTTCAATTGGTAGATGGTTGGAACAGATAGAATTGTCTATATAAAAATGAATGATGATAAATATTATGTTTCCTTTTCCAATGATTTTTCAATATCTTGATCCAGGATTGGTGAGTCAAATATATTAATTGTAGGATTTTTTTTTTCAAGTTAAAAGTGACATGGATGAAGTTGTGATAGTAGTGAGTTTCCATAACAGATGCAATGCTGGATATAAAAGTCCACCTTTAGGCGGGCATGTTGAATTTATATATTGGAAGGGGTTCTTGGAAGAGGAAATGGTAGATCCATTTTATAAAATGGCGTAGTTCCGAACTGTGCAATTCACTTTGTCATGCTTGAGGCATTCAGTCAAACCAAGGTTGTGTGCTATTTGTGGTGCTATAGCCTACTCATTAGGTATATCTGGTTCTGATGCCAGTTGATGAAATACAGTTGCAATTGGCAATATGGCCTAGAAATGAAAAATCAGTATATGAGATGGAGTGATTTTTCTGGTCATTAGAGCTGCAGCATTTTTTGTTTGACTGATCGGTCAGGAGGCTGTGCTTTTTTAGTAGCTATACTGTCAGACTCTCTTACACATCCTCTACTTAAATCAGTCTGTGAACAAGCTGCATTTAATTGAAATGCGAATATCGAATGCTGTAGGCAAGAAATTATATTTGATGTTTGGTTATATGGAATTGAGGCATTTTAGGTTTGTTGGGGTACAGATGTTGTGTGTCATGGTAGTTCAAGTAGTATTGTATCAGATTTTGTGTTTGTTGACATGCTGGACATTTGAGAGCTCTTGCCAAGTTTTTGGGTAACACTTGCTATGAAGGTTCACCAAAGCAGCACTAGAGCATATTGTCCGGCGACTGGCTTGGCACGATACAGGTCCGTATTGTGCTGTTTTGAGGCATATGAACATAGAGAAAGCCATAGAGAGAGGGAGGGAGGGAGAAAGGAAGGGGGAGGGCCGTGAGAAGCCCTAAGTGAGAGAGAGAGAGAGGGGTCAGTGTGCGGAGGGTGGGGTTGCTCTCTTGAATATCCCTAGCCAAGGGAGATTTGAATCGCAAGCGGACCATCTTGAATTAATAGCCTGAACTGAGTCAGTCCCTAACGGATCTGATTTGTTATGCCCCAAACTGGCCGTACAGTGTGGTTTGGTGAACCTTGCTTGCTATTCTTGATGGTGTACCTTGTAGTTTGTAATCTAAATTACCATTGGCAGATTTTTTTTTTTTGGTTTTGTCGTGGGGGATGGGGTTCTCTTGAATATCTTGAGCTAAGGGAGATTCAAATTGCGAGTGGGCTGTCATGAATTAATAGCCCGAACTGTGCTAGTCCCCAACCGATCTGGTTCGATACACCCCAAACTGGCTGTTTGGCATGGTTCAGTAAACCTTGCTTGTTATTCTTGATGGTGTGCCTTTAGTTGTAATGTAAATAACCATTGGCAATATGTTTTATCGTCATTTTTTTAATTGCGCTGTTAAATTTTCATTTCCCATCTTTGATTGTATTGGTCATTTGTTCTAGTTGTTGATCTTATTGTTTTTTGGAACCTTTTCGGTTCTGTATGTTCTTTTTTGTTTTATTTCTTAACACCATTCAATATACTTGATTAATGCTCTTTTTTCTTGCCTGCAGGTGGATGATGGCATGACTGTCATAGTTTTCCCTGATTATGTTATATATAAGAACATGTTGTATGGAGAGTCTCGGTTAACCTTCTTTGCAGATTTCATTAAGATCGAGTGTTCAGATGCCAGTGGAAATGAGAAACTAGTTTTAGAATGTGCAGTTGCTGATATCATTTATATTCATCGCCAATGGAGCGGAAGTGTGGGTATTGCTGCTCCCTTTGATTTAGAAATCAAATTGGATATTGCACCACAAGTAGTTGCTTTTGTTTTCTTGTGATATAATCTTCTTATTATTACAGGTTGAAGCTGCTTTGGTTAAACTTTGTCTTAGAGCAACTGATGCTACTAGAATTGAGAAACCTCAGAAGGATGGTGGTATGCCCTTTTTTTTCCAAATATTTTCATTCCCGATTCCATCTGTTGGCAGTTCAATCTTAAAATTACCTCATTTATTGTGAGTGTCTTGTTTTATTATCTATGGGGTTGCAACAGCATCCTCCATTCCTTTTTCTCTTATTATTCTTATCAATTTGTGTTTGCAATCAAAATTTCAGTTTAATGATAAGTGGATTTTTGTTTATCCAGATTGGACTGTGTAGAGCTAACGGAGTCTACTTTAGCCTATGACTGCTAATTAGCTGATGCATTAAGTCCTAGCTAGTCAAACAACTTGATTCCAGTTTTTTTCTTAAATGTATAAAAATTGTCTTATCTTTTGTTTTGTGCTGTTTGTGAATGTTATACGATTTCAAGAATTCATATTTGACCACATTAGGTAAGAGGAGAAATTGCTATGTAGCTTGATCTCTAAGATGTAATGTAAAAAGTCCACTGTTGCTTATCTGGTTGCTAACACCTGTTTCATCCAAATAATTGTTTCAATATGTTTCCTATGACTTTCATTGTTCAGACCCGAGAGAATGTAAATTTGGTTTCCAAACTTTAGAAGAAGACTTTGAAAGGGGAGATTGAATAGCTCGCTATGCTTCTACTTATGCTTGTGCAATTTCATAACACTGAGGGGTGGAGATGAAGAATAATGCCATTTGACTATTTATTTATGCTATCAGATTCTCTATATGGTTTCCTCTCCTAGATACTTTTGAGGAGATTTCTTTAACCTCTTATTAGGCTACTCCAAGCTTTGTCGAGATTGAAGCTTTAGTATTGCCAACCTCATCAAATCAAGGTCCACCAAACTGGTACTGATGTTGTATCGGTTGGTGACTGGTATGGTTTGGTGCCATAACGACTCACGGTATGGTATGAGTACAGCTTATGGGTCATCTGACCGATAGTCCTTTTTCTTTATTTTTCTCATTTTTTCAAATTTTTTGTTTTCAATTATTATTATAATCATGTGGTTTAATTTAGGATTTAATGTTGTTTTGAGTTTTTTTAAAATATTAAATGGACTTGAAGTACGATTAAAGTACGTAAATTGAATATACGTATAATAAAATAATGGACTTAACGTACAAAATACGTATTGATATCTAAAATTTTATCATGTCTATGCCCCTCGTAAACATTGGCAACCCGGTCATAGTCTGGGCCGAAGATATTATACCAAGTTTCCAGATAATATACCCTATATCTCTGCATCCCATAACTTGCATTTGCTGGATGGCCACCTTGATACTGATTCTCTGTTTGATATTGGATTGGCCATCTGAAGATCATGGCAATGAAATCTGACCCATAAGTTGTCCGAGGCCATGGAGGGTAGTACTTACTCAAATGTGATGCCTCAATCAAGGGATATCCATATGGATCATAGCTTGGATGTATGGAATAGGATTCGATGTACGATTTAGATTCGAATGCATCCAAGGATTCCACTGCACATGCAAGTTGATCTACAGTAGCAGCGCCATATCTCTAACGACTTTGAGGGCTGGTATCCTCGTAAGCTCTATCAGGTTGTGCACTGTGGCCCCTATCCTCTTTGGCGTGATTGAAGAGAGATTCATCGATGAATCGAAGATTGTGACACTGTGGGCATAGGTAGCTGTGCCATGCCGCTCGCTACCTCTTTGGCCACTAGATGCATCGTCGCATGAATTGTCAATGTCATCATCATTGGTTTCGTGAGATGATTTGGGCAATTGGTCATTCAAGGGCACGCTAGTCTCCAAATTATAGTGAATAAACTCCTTATTCTCTCTTTCCAACGAAAATGTTATTCCTATTCCTTTCCCTTTCGTGCTTACCTGAGGAACGTCCTTATTTCCTTGGATGCCTTGCATGCTTGGCTCTTCAAGGTGGTTCAATTGCGACCTTGTCCACTGCTCCAATCGATCTTACTAGAATTCTCTCTCTTAGGTTTTGCCGAACCATCTCAAACTATCCGATTGGGGCATGCTGAACCATACCGACAGTTAAGCGGTGCGGTTTGGGCATTCGATTCGGAACGTTGGCGAAAACAGAGCGAGAGAGAAGGAAAAAGAGGAAGAGAGAGAGAGAGGAGGGGAGAGAAGGAGAGGGAAAGACTGGCGGTGGTTTACCGAGGCTGATGGAGGGCCGTCGGAACTGTTGAGGCTTCGCAAGATGCGAGAAGAGAGAGAGATAGAGAGAGGGAAAGGCGATAGGGAGGCCGTTAGAGGGCTGTTGGATTGTTGTCGGACGGCCTAAAATCGCCTTAGGATAGTGGCCACCTTGTCCCAAATTGTGCTACGGCTGCTGTGGGTTCGAACAGGGGATTCATCCTTATTTCGGAGTGTTTTTTAGAAAAGATAGTAAACAATGAAGTCGGTAATGGGTTTGCCTATAAAATGTGAACCCGCGGTAGCCGTGGGGTAGTTTTGGGCTGTTCGGTGGTCACGGCCGCCCTCCGACGGCTTTACTCCGCCTTCCTCGCTTTGCTTCTCTCCCCCCCCCCCCCCTCTACTCTGATTTTTTTTTTCATGGACCACGAGAGGCCTTGACAGCCCTTTGGTGGCCTTTGCGGATGGCTACCTTTGATGACTCCTCCAGCCTCACTTTTCTTCCCTCCTCTCTTCCTCCCCCTCTCTCTTTTTCACTCTTTTCCTCCTTGGTTCATCTTTCGTTTCTGTGTTGGTTCGGATCCGGTACAATCTGGTATGGGGGCATACCAACTTGTACCGCTGGTCAGTTGGCATGGGTTCGGTTCCGAATCGGTGATCCTTGTTCTGTGTGTGTGTGTGTGGGGGGGGGGGCGTGTATGTATATTTGTTTGTTGATTTTTGGTTTACTTGGATATGTCAAACTTTGTTCAATCAGATTACTCAAACGGTTGAACAATTCAGTTCATTGGGTTGAACCGATTTTACCAATTTTCAGGTTTTCATCTGACCTAAACCATAAAGATTGACAGGTGACGGAATGGGTCAACCGGTATCTTGACCTGGTTTCTGAACACTGGTTTTGACTGTCAAAAATGATTCTCTTTCCTCGCTAGCTACATCTGAAAATGGCAATAAGTTGTGAATATTCTGAAAGGTCAACTAGCTTTTTGTTCGCGAACTCTGTATGAATTGCTGTCATATACTGCAATTAGTTGAGTAAAATATATTTGACCATTGCTCTATACTGTCATCTTCATTGTCTTCAATGATTTGAACCATGTCTCCGAGTGCTCAAAAATTACAAATAGTTCTAGCAGGTTGTGTAATTCCATATGCGAACTAACAGGTACTTTTCAAGCTGCACAAATATAAGAACAAATGAAAGTGCTATCTGTCTCTCTGCTTCATGTATGTTTCTGGATATGTGCATATGCATATCTTGCAAGCATGGATTTCATATGTAGTTAGTCAGGTAGGTTATTATATTATTAGTGCCTTTAAATCTATCTGGAGCCTGTCAATCATATATCCTCCATTTATTGCTGTTTTCCCATTTACTGGTTATTGCAATTATTTTTTTTACTAATGCTAACCTCTCTTTCTCTCTATCTGACTCTCTTTCTCCTGTTTTTGCTCTTTTTGCTGAGTTGACTAACATGTTCTTTTCAAATTGAAATTACTTGTAGATTTGAAAATAATATTTGCTGTTGCTGATATGCGTTGGTTTGAGAAGGAGCAGAAAATCAAGAATCTGGCAGAAAGATATGGAGATATATGGAATGTTCTTCCTAGGTAAGCCTTTAAGATTAAAATTATTAGAAAACAAAAGGGTTCATGCTTTTGGAAATTTAAGCCAACTCCCTTATGTCGGTATATTCATGTTCATGTTCTTTGTAGCAGTGGGATTTCTTGCCACGAACCACATAATGTAGCTTATCTTTTTGTCAAACCCAAGCTCTGGAAACTCAGTTACAGTTTTTTTTTTTTTTGTCAGGCCTACTGGGTTCTGATTTCAGCATTTTTGATCTGTTTGTGGTTTTGGTCTGAAGGTCACAACAATATAATGAAAAATTAAGAAAAAAATTTCAGAGCAACATTAGAAAGCTTATATTACAGAATTTAGAATATCTGGTTTTGTTTGGAAATATTGGATGTACTGTTTTGGTGATTCTGATGGATAGTGAAAACAATTTTAGCAAAAAAAAGGAATGCCTGAAAGTATAACAAAAATTAATATAAATAAAATACAACAAAAATTCCCACAAACTCATGTGACAAATCAGTTTGAAGGAGGATACACTGTTACGTTTTTCACCAGTCAAGTTATCCAATGCTTAACTATTTTGATATCTAAAAAAGTAACCTATGCAATTATAGAATTGCATGCAAATAATTACTCTATGTCTGGATTACCATCAAATAAATACCAATGCAAAACATATATACCACAAATCTGAAGTTTGAGGGGAAAATGAAACTACAATTATGCATAGATCATGAATTTTTTATAAGATTTGAGCAAATATCACATAAAATTGTGTTAAAATCTCGTGAATGTTGTCTCAATGATGGGGGCCGTTTTCTCTCCCTTCTCATACAATTTCTCAAAACTCAAAAAAGTCACATCCAAAAGAAAGGTAGATTTTCACTCGAGTTTCTTGGAACTTAACTCCCAATGGTTTACAATGTCAAAATGTATAAGTCTTTCTTTTATTATTTATGTTGGTGCAAAAATCCGCTTGCGCCGGAGAAGCTGGAGTCGGGGAAGCCGCGGTCGCCGCCGGGACCTGCAAGGGAAGTCTAAACCGGAGGTGGGGTTGCTCCGGCAAGACCCTCCGACGCTCAAGTCAGTTCTCTGCCTCAACAAGAATGGAGCGCTCGAACGGAGAATTTAGCAGAGTTTAGAGATAAGGAAAATGAGCTTAGAAAATAACGTATCTGGGTACCCCTTTTATAGGCGGAGAAGGCGATGGATTGATGGTGACGTTTGTAACCGCCTGGTAGTGGGCCGCCCATGATCAGGGGAATTGATTGCGAAAGGTAGTGGGCTAGACCCGTGGTTATTGTCATAGCCTGCCACGTAGGGTTCGTTGCAGGTGGTGGAGCGGCGTCCGTTGCTAGCTGTCAGCGAGTAGTGGGATCGTGCAGCACCTGCCGCAGGGAGCGGAGCAGAATCATGGCTATTGATACAGCCTGTCAGGGAGTAATGGGTCCGCCGTTGGAGCCGCGTAGAATCCGCTGCAGGACGAGAAACAGGATCATGATTGTTATCGCGATCTGCCAAGGGGCGCGGATTTGTTGATCGAGGTTCGGCCGCGGTTGGAGTCCGGCCTCCGTAGGAGTCTGAGAAGGGTCCTCCTTCCGGTTGGGGTTGTAGGTGGAGTCCGGCTCCCGTGGGAGTCCGGACGAAGCTTTCCTGCAGTGGATACTGAAAGTGGAACCCGGCTCCCGTAGGAGTCCGGGCAGAGCATTCTGCAATCAAAATTAAAGATGAAGTCCGGCTCCCGTAGGAGTCCGGACGGAGCTTACCAGCAGCTGACACTGAGGGCGGGGCCCGGCTCCCGTAGGAGTCCGGGCGAAGCCGAGCCGCTGTTGATGTCGGAGGCGGAGCCCGGCTCCCGTAGGAGTCCGGGTGGAGTTGAGCCGTTGTCGAGGGCGGAGCCCGGCTCCCGTAGGAGTCCGGGCGGAGCCGTGCTGCAACCAAAGTTAGAGGTGAAGTCCGGCTCCCGTAGGAGTCCGGTCGGAGCTTACCCGCAGTTCATGTCGGAGGCGGAGCCCGGCTTCGTAGGAGTCCGGGCGGAGCCGCTCTGATGTCGGTGGTGGAGCCCGGCTCCCGTAGGAGTCCGGGCGGAGCCGTTCTGATGTCGGTGGTGGAGCCCGGCTCCCGTAGGAGCCCGGGCGGAGCTGTGCTGATGTCGGAGGTGGAGCCCGGCTCCCGTAGGAGTCCGGGCGGAGCCGTTCTGATGTCGGTGGTGGAGCCCGGCTCCCGTAGGAGTCCGGGCGGAGCTTACCCGCTGAGGATTTCGGCTGCGGGTATTTTATACCCAACACCAGTCCCCTACTTCCGAGTTTGAATTTCAAGCGAAGGAAGTACACAGAGGGAGAGATGTGCGCAGCCGAAATTGCCCCTTCGATCTTTGTGCACTGCCGCCCCCACTTAATGCGCGCGCGCCAGAATCCGTTTTTCGGTAAAGGCGACTTGAAAAGTCTTTTCGGAACTCCCGCAGAAACGCGATCCCAAGCGTCGCTCTGCGGGAATCTGTGAGCGGCCAACCCTCAATGGCTGCGAAGGGGATAAGCGCGCCACGTGGCACACACCAGTTGGCCCAGGAATACCTGCCGTCATAACTGCGCCAGGATCCATCGGCTATTAAAACCCCCCAGTTCCTTCGTGGTTTCATCCTGGCGCTGTTCTTTCATCTGAGAGCCCTGCTTTTCAGTCCCTGTCTCTTTCCTTCACACCATGTTCTCTACTCGGGGGGCTGCTCTTGAGGGAATTTTTAGGGTTTGGAGGAAGGTGAGGAGGAGAACGGCGGCTAATGAAAATCTCCGTCGTTCTAAAGGGAGCCCAAGGAAGAATTCCTTCAACAACAGGGGTTTAATAGCGGGGGCTGTTGGTGAAGTTATTCTGCCCGCGAATCTCGGAGTAGCAAGGCGGGGTGATACCGGTCAAGAGGGCAGAATAGACGTCATAAGCCATGACGGGATCCTTGACGCCGTCGGGGCCGAGAGACCAGAGGCGGTCGGCGTCGACGGTGGGGCAGTAGAACTTGTTGCGGGGACGGTGGAAGTAACGCATGCCGACCTTGCCGGAGTGTCTCGGGTGGCGACCGTCGTGGTGCATTCGGAGATGAAGCATATCTTTGGTGTCCCAACCGCTCCTGAAGTGGCTACGGTTCTTCTTGAAACAGGTCTTCGCTACTGCCGCCGTTACCCCCACCGCCTCCGGAGATCTATCCCACCCCTTTCCCGCTAAGGTTGGGACTTCGGGAACAGAATGAGGCGAGATGGGGCGAGAGCTGTTACACGCACTGGAGAATGCGACTGAGAAGGATAGAGATGGAGTTCGTAGCTCGGAGCGGCCTCCGGTTCGTCCTGCCCGAACCGTGCTCGCGATACTTGCGATGACGTGTATCTTCTTTTTTTTCCGACCCATCGGGTCCTGTAACGTGTACTTCCGTTAAATGAAAAAGTGATTTCAGTACCTTGTTTGCATCTTGTGTTTAAATAGTTGTCTGCCGAACTTCTTCATTTTCTTTTCCTTTTCTTTGTCTGTGTTACGTCGTTCCTAGGTTGTCGGCGACCTTTTCAGTTCATGTGGGGTCGTCATTTGCCGAGCTTCTTTTCGGCTTTTACGCCGTTAGGAGATATCCGCTTGCTAGGTTTTGCTGGAATTTTTCTCTGCTGAAGTCGGGGCTAAGTTCGGCTCTCTTGACAATCCGAACGGAGAAGTCCTCGGAAGTTAAAGTAGCTTGGTCTTCGTAAAAGTCAGGGCAAAGTCTTTCTGTAATCAAAGTCATAAGTAAAGTCCGGCTTCCGTAGAAGTCCGGGAGAAGTCTCTTTTTCCCCCCCTCTTTTTTTTTTTTTTTTTTTTTTTTTTTTGAAACACGGCTCCCGTAGGAGTCCGGATGAAGTCTTCTTTGGCGTAGGGACCCGGCTCCCGTAGGAGTCCGGTCGAAATCTTTTTTTTTTTTTTTTTTTTTTTTTGCGGCGGAACCCGGCTCCCGTAGGAGTCCGGGCGGAGTCTTTTTTGCGGCGGAACCCGGCTCCCGTAGGAGCCCGGGCGGAGTCTTTTTTGCGGCGGAACCCGGCTCCCGTAGGAGTCCGGGCGAAGTCTTTTTTGCGGCGGAACCCGGCTCCCGTAGGAGCCCGGGCTTTCCACTTTGCTCATGTCAGGACGAGGTTCTCCTTCTGTTCCTGACAGGGCTGTGGGGGCACATAAGGGCGTTGCAAGGCCTCTCCCCCCATCGGGTCTAAAAGAACCGGGCCTTCGACTTTGCTCAAGTTAGGGCGAGGTTCTCCTCCTGTCCCTAACAGGGCTGTGGGGGCACATATGGGCGTTGCAAGGCCTCTCCCCCCATCCGGTCTAAAAGAACCGGGCCTTCGACTTTGCTCAAGTTAGGGCGAGGTTCTCCTCCTGTCCCTAACAGGGCTGTGGGGGCACATAAGGGCGTTGCAAGGCCTCTCCCCCCATCCGGTCTAAAAGAACCGGGCCTTCGACTTTGCTCAAGTTAGGGCAAGGTTCTCCTCCTGTCCCTAACAGGGCTGTGGGGGCACATAAGGGCGTTGCAAGGCCTCTCCCCCCATCCGGTCTAAAAGAACCGGGCCTTCGACTTTTATGAGGTTGCCCTCTCGTTTTTGATACCGTCCGCTTGAATTGTCCCCCGACAAATGGGCATGCATTTTTTGATTAGGACGAAATCATTGGTAGTACATCCGTAAGTTTTCTGAGTTCCACGATCGCGGGAGGTCGGCTCCTCCGAGTTCCTTAAGATAATATGCTCCAGGTCGGACTACTTCTTTGACCTCATAAGGTCCCTCCCAATTTGGGGCAAGCTTCCCCTGGGCCTGCGGTTGTGAGATAGCAGCTCGTCGGAGCACTAGATCCCCCGCTTTAAACGCCTTGTTCTTGACCCGGGCGTTATAATATCGGACAACTTTCTGTCTGTATGCTGCCATTCGAACCTGAGCAATCTCCCGCCTTTCTTCCAGTAGGTCGAGGTTGGCTCTGAGACTTTGCGCGTTTTGGGGTTCGTCGAATGCCACGACTCGTGCCGACGGGAGTTTAAGCTCAATCGGGATGACGGCTTCCGTACCAAAGGCTAAAGCAAAGGGAGTCTCTCCTGTAGGTAACCTCTGGGTGGTCCGATAAGCCCATAGCACATGATAAAGTTCGTCCGCCCAAGTTCCTTTTGCTTTTTCGAGCCTGGTCTTGATCCCCTGCAAAAGGGTTCTGTTTGTTACCTCGGCTTCGTCGTTCGCTTGGGGATGGGCCACTGATGTGAATTTGTGGGAGATGTTTAGGTCTTCACAGAATTCGGCAAATCTGGCACCCGCGAATTGCCGTCCATTATCAGTGATCAGGGTTCTAGGCAAACCGAACCTGCATACGATTGACTTCCAGACGAAATCCTGCACTTTCGCCTCTGTGATTTTTGCTAGTGGCTCGGTCTCGACCCATTTGGTGAAGTAGTCGATTGCTACAAGGAGGAATTTTCTTTGACCAGACGCCATGGGAAAGGGGTCAAGAATATCCATCCCCCATTGTGCAAAAGGCCACGGGGCACCCAAGGGTGTAAGCTCGGTAGCGGGTTGTTTCTGGATATTGGCGTATCTCTGGCATCGATCACACCTTTTGACATATTCGATTGAATCACGATGCATTGTTGGCCAATAATATCCTTGGCGGAGTAGTTTGTGGGATAGAGACCTGGCACCCAAATGGCTTCCGCAAACTCCCTCGTGTACTTCCCATAAAGCGTAGTCAGCTTCTGAGGGTCGGAGGCATCTCAAGAGAGGCAAGGAGTACGATCTTTTGTACAATTTGCCCTCATAAAGGATGTACCGGGAGGCTTGATTTCGGAGTTTCCGGGCCTCTTTCGCGTCCTGGGGGAGGATCCCATCTCCGAGATAGGTCATTAGCGGGTCGACCCAGCTGGGCTCGTGGTCAACCTCCATTACGAGTCGCGGTTCCTCCGTACTCGGATGTTTTAAAACTTCAAAGAGGACACCTCTTGGCAATTCGGCCGGAGCCGATGTCGCCAGTTTGGAGAGAAGATCGGCTCTGGTATTCTCCGACCTTGGAATTTGCTTGATGTCGAAATTGCCGAAGGCAGGGGTGAACTCCTTAACCTTCTCAAGATATTTGGCCATACTGTCCTCCCGCACTTCAAAGCTCCCGCTCACTTGTCCCACCACAAGTTGGGAGTCGCTGTGTACCCGGAGTTGACCTATTCCCAGCTCCTTGGCGATCCTCAATCCGGCGATCAGAGCTTCGTACTCCGCTCCATTGTTTGTTGCGGGGAATTCGAAACGCAGAGCGTACTCCGCAACGACTCCCTCCGGGCTGGTCAAGATCAGACCCGCACCCGCGCCTGCCATGTTGGAAGATCCGTCCACATGGAGGGTCCAAAAGCTATCGGAGGAACTGGCTTCTTCGTCGGGGAAGTTCGGTTGAGCCCTCAGGTTGTCAATTTTGTTTTGCTCAGGTTCGATTTCCTCGGGGATGGTGCATTCTACTATGAAATCCGCCAATATTTGGGCTTTTATTGCCGGTCTAGGTTTGTAGTTGATGTCGAATTCTGTGAGCTCGATTGCCCATTTCGCCATTCTCCCAGAGGTGTCGGCTCGGTGCAAGACTGCCTTGATCGGTTGGTCGGTGAGTAATGTCACTGTGTGCCCTTGAAAGTAAGGCCGGAGTCTCCGAGCTGCAATCAACAAGGCGTAGGTCAGTTTTTCTAATTTAGTATACCTGGTTTCGGCGTTCCTCAGCACGCGACTAATGTAGTAGACCGGTCGCTGGACTTTCATTTCCTCTTTAACAAGGACGGCTGCAAGGGCTGTGGGAGAGACTGCCAGGTACAAAAATAATTTCTCCTTGGGCTCGGGCTTCGCCAGCAGTGGGGGCGAGCTAAGGTAGCTTTTCAATTCTTCGAATGCCTGTTGGCATTCAGAGGTCCAACAGAAGTTCTTCGGCTGCTTGAGGGTTTGAAAGAAGGGCAGACATCGTTCGGCCGACCTCGCGACGAAGCGATTAAGAGCCGCGACTCTTCCTGTGAGGCATTGAACTTCCTTGATCGATCTTGGGGCAGTCATATTTTGGATGGCGCGAATTTTCTCCGGATTGGCCTCGATCCCGCGCCCCGACACCATGAAGCCCAGGAATTTTCCTGAGGTTACCCCAAAGGCGCATTTGGTAGGGTTCAGCTTCATTCTATACTTTCGAAGAGCGCCAAAGGTTTCCTCGAGGTCGGCGACATGATTTCCGGAAGACCTGCTTTTCACGAGCATATCGTCCACATAAACCTCCATATTTCGGCTGATCTGCTCCTTGAAGATTTTGTTCACCAGTCGTTGATAGGTGGCGCCCGCGTTCTTGAGGCCGAACGGCATAACCCTGTAGCAGTAAAGGCCGCGATTAGTGATAAAAGCAGTCTTCTCTTCATCTTCTGATGCCATTCTAATCTGGTTATAACCAGAGAAGGCGTCCATAAAAGTAAGAAGCTCATGGTCCGAGGTAGCGTCCACGAGTTGGTCGATCCTGGGAAGGGGGTAACTGTCCTTTGGGCAAGCCTTATTCAGCTTTTTGAAGTCGATACACATCCTCCACTTGCCGTTTGCCTTCTTGACCAGGACAACATTGGAGATCCACTCAGGATAGTTGACCTCCTTGATGAATCCGGCCTTGAGAAGTTTATCTACTTCCTCGGCTATTGCCTTCTGCCTCTCCGGGGCATGGCTCCTGATTTTTTCTTTTGTTGGCCGATGTTTAGGGTCGACCGCCAGATGATGTTCCATGACTTCTGTGTCAATCCCCGGCATATCCGCCGGGACCCACGCGAAAACGTCCGCATTCCTTCGGAGAAAATCCACGAGATGCGTCCGCACCTCCTCCTCCAAATTGGAGCCAATTAACACCACATGCTCCGTATTCCCATCATTCAAAAGAATCGGTATTAGGTCCTCAATAGGACCGCCCCTCTCTTCAGTGAGGTCATCGCGTGCATCCAACCCGTCGACCGGACATAGGTCCTCTTGATCGCTTCTTTGCAGGGCAATATTGTAGTAGTGCCTGGCCAGCGCTTGGTCTCCCCGAACTTCTCCAATCCCCTTGCCAGTGGGGAACTTCAATTTCAAATGGTAGGTTGAGACAACGGCTCTGAGGGCGTTGAGGCCGGGTCGGCCAAGAATTGCATTGTAGGCAGATGGCGCCTTTACCACCAGGAAATTCACCAGGGCTTTGGACTGCTTTGGGTGCTGGCCCGCGGTCATCGTTAGAGCTATCATTCCTTCCGTCGGAACGGCATCGCCGGTAAACCCTATTAAGGGGGAGCAAATCGGCCTTAGATGACCGCCAAGGGTGGCCATTCTTGAAAAGGCACTGTAGAATAAGATGTCAGCCGAACTTCCGTTGTCGACGAGAATGCGACGGACGTCATAATTTGCTATGTTCAAGGAAACTACGACCGCGTCGTTGTGTGGGAATTGAACTCCCTGGGCGTCTTCTTCAGTGAAGGCTATGGGTTCTTCAGCTTTTTGCCGCTTGGGGGGTGCAGCTGATGTGCTGATCGCCTCCTGCCGGGATTCCCCCGAGATAACATTGACGGAATCCGGCGGAGATCGGTCGCCCTGCCACCCTTTACCGGCGACCACAGCCGGAGGCAGTTGTGCAGAAACCCCGCGAGAAGGCATCGGACGGGGAAAGGAGGATTGGGTGCCGGAAAAGATGACCGGAAGCGGATCCGTTGAGCGCTCCTTCAAGAACAAGGGTGCTGCGAAGACACAGGCCCTCCTTCTAGCGCCAATCCTGTTGGTGCAAAAATCCGCTTGCGCCGGAGAAGCTGGAGTCGGGGAAGCCGCGGTCGCCGCCGGGACCTGCAAGGGAAGTCTAAACCGGAGGTGGGGTTGCTCCGGCAAGACCCTCCGACGCTCAAGTCAGTTCTCTGCCTCAACAAGAATGGAGCGCTCGAACGGAGAATTTAGCAGAGTTTAGAGATAAGGAAAATGAGCTTAGAAAATAACGTATCTGGGTACCCCTTTTATAGGCGGAGAAGGCGATGGATTGATGGTGACGTTTGTAACCGCCTGGTAGTGGGCCGCCCATGATCAGGGGAATTGATTGCGAAAGGTAGTGGGCTAGACCCGTGGCTATTGTCATATCCTGCCACGTAGGGTTCGTTGCAGGTGGTGGAGCGGCGTCCGTTGCTAGCTGTCAGCGAGTAGTGGGATCGTGCAGCACCTGCCGCAGGGAGCGGAGCAGAATCATGGCTATTGATACAGCCTGTCAGGGAGTAATGGGTCCGCCGCTGGAGCCGCGTAGAATCCGCTGCAGGACGAGAAACAGGATCATGATTGTTATCGCGATCTGCCAAGGGGCGCGGATTTGTTGATCGAGGTTCGGCCGCGGTTGGAGTCCGGCCTCCGTAGGAGTCTGAGAAGGGTCCTCCTTCCGGTTGGGGTTGTAGGTGGAGTCCGGCTCCCGTGGGAGTCCGGACGAAGCTTTCCTGCAGTGGATACTGAAAGTGGAACCCGGCTCCCGTAGGAGTCCGGGCAGAGCATTCTGCAATCAAAATTAAAGATGAAGTCCGGCTCCCGTAGGAGTCCGGACGGAGCTTACCAGCAGCTGACACTGAGGGCGGGGCCCGGCTCCCGTAGGAGTCCGGGCGAAGCCGAGCCGCTGTTGATGTCGGAGGCGGAGCCCGGCTCCCGTAGGAGTCCGGGTGGAGTTGAGCCGTTGTCGAGGGCGGAGCCCGGCTCCCGTAGGAGTCCGGGCGGAGCCGTGCTGCAACCAAAGTTAGAGGTGAAGTCCGGCTCCCGTAGGAGTCCGGTTGGAGCTTATCCGCAGTTCATGTCGGAGGCGGAGCCCGGCTCCGTAGGAGTCCGGGCGGAGCCGCTCTGATGTCGGTGGTGGAGCCCGGCTCCCGTAGGAGTCCGGGCGGAGCCGTTCTGATGTCGGTGGTGGAGCCCGGCTCCCGTAGGAGTCCGGGCGGAGCCGTGCTGATGTCGGAGGTGGAGCCCGGCTCCCGTAGGAGCCCGGGCGGAGCTGTTCTGATGTCGGAGGTGGAGCCCGGCTCCCGTAGGAGTCCGGGCGGAGCCGTTCTGATGTCGGTGGTGGAGCCCGGCTCCCGTAGGAGTCCGGGCGGAGCTTACCCGCTGAGGATTTCGGCTGCGGGTATTTTATACCCAATAATTTATATTTATTTATTATTTATTTTTTGTGTGTGTGTGTGTGTGTTTTTTTTTTTTTTGGTGACTGAATTTATCACTCAAGAGTCAGTGGTAGCATTTTAGGTATTTTTCATAGCCACAAATACTTAACGCATTTGACATGTCTTGGACTATCTGAAAATTTACTGGAGTGAGTAATTTGGTTAGATGATAGCTGCAACTGTGCGAGTCAGAATCTCTTTGTTTAACTTGAAATTGTAAAAATGACCCAGAACTATAGTAATTACCCATATATATTAAAATGAATGAAAACATGCTTCAAAAATGGGCACTAAAAGATGAAATAATCAACTGTGCTTTTGTTGAATATGACTAGTGTCTGTGCAACATGTTTCAGCTATGAATATAATGAAATGCAATGATGCACTTCAATGCATATTATTTTTAAGGTAATTATATATTCTATGTGCATGCGTGCGTGCATACATATGTATGTATGTGTGAACATATGTATGTATGTATTTATATATGTGTGTATGTATGTATATATGTAACTATGCATGCATATTTGTATGTATAAAGGTTTTTTTGATGCCTCACATGTTTTGATGCATTATTAGTTTGCTCTGTAACTTCACCAATAAATTTACTACAAATACCAAAAGCTTTCTTCTATTTGTTTTCCAGATAGTGCTTTCTCCTGCAGATGAATACTGTTAGCTATCACATATGTAACTATTTTTCCCCTTAAAGATTATCAAACTCAGCATGTTTTGATCTTTTTTTTTTTTTTTTTGGCAACTCATGATTCTGTGTTTGCAGTGATGATCTGGTGGGGGAAGACGGCGCCTTGGTCCCTGAAATGTTGTTTTCAAGACAGTGCTTTACTGAGTGAGTGCGACTCATATCGGCATGTCTATTTCTTTTTGGTTGGAAATTTTTGAGATCCGTTGCTCACGTATATATTTTATTTAAACACTGCATGCACACACATACTGTGTATGTGGAAGCAAATAAGAGCTTGCACAGCTATTTGTAGGCTTGTCTATATATGGAGATTGGTTTCTCTGTGTTGTGTTGGCAGACATGCATGCATACACTCATTTGTGCATGCATGGGATCTATTTCTATCATGCATTCCTAGCTCTGTCTCATTTTGTTAATGTACAGTATGTAGGGAAAAAAGAAACTTTCATGTTGAGGTACGTGGTTGTGATTTAACACTTGGAACATGGTATCTAGTGAGTAGTGAAAGAGAAAACTTGATGAACATTGAACAATAAGTAAGCCACCAAACCTTTTATGGCAAAGATATGCCAAGGCAGGTGAAACTTAACACCCAGTAAATGTGAGATGCAGAGTATAATGGGCATAATTTTGTAGTGATTTGAGAACTGAATTTTTGTTCTTGACTGGTCATGATCATGGAGTTCTTGTTTATTTCAGTTTTATTGCTCTTTATTTACTGGTTAGTGTACCAACTAGTTCTGCTTCCCTTTTTTGTTCATGGCATATGCTGTTGCTGCTTGTTTTTTTAAATACTAAGTGTAAAACATTCATATAAACCAGGGACTTGCTGTCCCTTGGGAATTGAATGTCATTCTCTGACACAAAAATAGGTAATAAGCACACAGTGGGCATCCAAGGGCATAGGTAGAAGCACATATTTGGCGCCTTCTTTTCATTTTTAAACAATTGTAGGGATCTTAGGTTTTGTCTTATGACAAAAAAAAAAAGAAGAAGAAAACTAGGATCAAAGTTAAAATAGTTTACACTAAAATCAGAAGGCAGGACTTGCATGATTGCTAATTACCATGCAGTACATTTTATAAGGTAATATGTCATACAACAGGATTTGTAATTGCAAATAGCAATGCTGCAATTCTATTTGTGGTTGCAAAAAAAATTTTCCATTTTGTTGCATGTAAATGATAACTAAAATTATTAAAGCATCATAGCATGTCAATGATAACCAAATTTTTCCTTTATTTTTTTCCTACCCAAAAAAAAAAAGGCTCATAGGATGCCAGGGCACCAAGGTTTTTTGGAGCCTAAGTGCAAGGCGTAAAAGAAGGCACTATATGTATGTGCACGCGTGCGTGCATATATTTTTGTATATGCATTGGTTCATGTATTTATGGGTATATGTTACATATGTATGTGTTATAAATGCATATATATAAATGCATATGTATATATTTATGTGTTTATGTATTTATATACATAGAAACAAAAAACAAACAGAAAACAAAAGAAAAAAGATATAAGCACCTCAAAAATTTCTGCCACACCCATAAAAGGTCAAAAATCTCCTATTGCACATCATAACACAATCTCAGCCACCCATGAGTGCATACAGAGTTACCAATGCATGTATCTTTTGTGTCTCAACTCCCAAGCAAGGCGTGCACATTGCATGCTTTTTGATGCCTTGATGAAGCCTTGGCTTCAGGTAGGCAAGATCTTGAGGTCGCCCCTAGCTATGCCTTGAACCTCAGGTACTCATGTGAACATAGTGTTGAAAACTGTAATTTTCCATTTGTTGTGTACATAAAGTGACTTGGTAAAGTTACACCCTTGGACATATGATTTCCTAGAATATGCAATATTATTCAAGAACTAAACCACAATATGAATTTTGATCAAAAGGTTTATATTCCTAAACCAATATGAGTACTGTGAATATGATTTGTCCAATGAACTAATTAATTAAGGCCAAGTTTCATGAGTCATGCTGGTGACCATATCACCAGAGAAAGAAAGAAGTGGAAGATGGTGGGCAATTGACTGTGGAGGGTGGAGGTGGCAGTGGAAAAGGGGAGGGAGAGATGTGGAAGAGGAGGGAGGAGGCAGTTGACATTAGCGGGGGAAGAGAAGGGTGGTGAAAGGTGATCGAAGATGACTGAAGAGAAGGTAGAAGAGGATGGTCCAACTGGGTGCCAAGGGAGGTGGCTATAGAGTCATGGATTTGGCAATAGTGGCATGAGAGGGGAGTGTGCTGTGTTGATCTGGCTAGCTATTAATGTGGTCATTGTATTCGGCTAGATTTGGCCATGAGAAGCTTATCAAAGGATGAACATGGAGAGAGAGAGAGAGAGAGAGAGAGAGAGAGAGAGGGTGATAAATGAGTGAGTTATATTTCTCGCCAGGGGTTGCCAGAAGGGAGGTTGTTGGAGAAGATGGAGTATGCAAACTGAACAGAGAAGCCTTTGGGCATGGAAACGGGTGGTGGTGTTGCTGTCTTTATTTTGAATGGGTTTTTGAGAGGTCTCCCAACGAATGTGCAACTCTAAGTTTAAGTCTTTTGAACCCAATTTGAATGAAAAAAGGGCCTTTTTCTAATATGGTTGTAGCCTTGCAAATAAGTTGTAGGTGACTAAACAGTTGCAGAACTCTACATGTAACTCATTTGCTGGCATATCATTTGTCTTCAAGTATTTGCAAGCAACCAAATGGCCCCTAAATGATGAATATACATGATTTTCATTTGCTAAAACACATAAGTTAATTGAGTCAATTAAAATAAGAATGAAGTTCTTGGAATGCTAAGATCTCATGGCAATGCTGATATCATGCATTGGCAATGATCACTTGTCAATTTCATAAAGACTTGTCAATTTGGCATAGTTGGTTGCTCTCCATTCTGGAAACCAAGCTTCTCACCTCCCAAACAAAAGAAAACAAGCGAATGCATCAAAACAAAAGAAAGGTCGGTCACATTTGATGTGGTAGAATACTGAACTGGTACTGTTTGATATGGCTTGATAAGACTGGTAGAACTGTCTTTATTGGGCATGTTGGTCAGCACACAGGATGGGCTAACAGGGTAACTGTTTTGCAGAATGGTAATATCATGATCATGATTGTTGTTGCATAGTATTAAAGCAACAAATCAAATCGTGAATAAGACCAGACAAGCTTGTGACTATAATTTTTGAGTTTGAATTGCTAGCTAGTGACTATTGAGAAATAAGTTTTTGGGTTTTGCTGTTTCAGTAATTGATACTGAACCTGTGCTATCAAAACACCTATTCGCTATTTTAAACCACCTTTGTTTTTGATGGAACATTTGTTGGCTTGCTTTAATCCACCAACAAGTGCCCTCAGAATCCACCAAGGGTTTTGAGGACCTCACCTTATGAAGAATAAACACTCATGGAGTTGAGATAAAGTGGTTAATTTCATTGGTTGTCCAAGCTTGAATAAAGATTATATTTATGGTTTCCTAGGGATACTTTAGCGAGACTCATGTTTGCCTTAAATATATTCCTCGAACTATTAAAACTAAAGATCTATTTAATTTGAATAAACCTGCTAGAAATCAGAATTCCTTATGCTGGATGCTAAGATTTTGCATAAGATGGATCTGACACGACGCCTCCGAAACTGGGTGGGTCTTTTATTGCACTTTTGGCTTGTTAGATAAACTAGTAAGACTATAAAGAAAATTCTATTTGAATAAACCAGCTAGAAATCAGAATACCCTATGCTTGGGCTTTCCCATGCTGAGTTTTTGCATAAGATGGATCCAATATGTCACCATGGATGCTGGCTTTTGACTTGTGGGATAAGCTAGGTAGTTCTGGATATATTTGATTTTGAGTGTTTGACATTGAATTTCTCTTGATGCTTTTGGACATGTTTTGGTCTTTTCTGCTTCAACCAGTTGGCTTTTGGTGGATTTAGTGCCAGTGTGGTCCAGTAGCTTGACAAATTCCTTCAGTTTTTTCTTCCAGCATGCATCTTGAGCTTGCATTCCACTGGTTATAAGTTGTGGGCCTAGATTGCAATGAAGTGAATTCATCGCATCAGATGGACCAATGCTTCACCTCTAACTTTGGATACTTATCCAATTTCACCCTTGGTTGGACAACATGGCGTTGACATGGGCATTCCAAAGCAACTCAGTTTTATATTATTTGACTTTGAGGATTTGACTTTTGATTTTTCATGATGCTTCTGAACATCTTGCAGCTTTTTTTATTCAACCCGTAGGCTTTCGGATGGACTTGGTGCTAGCACCACTAATACATTGGCCCTCTATTATGCTCTTTAGCCTCCTTTCATTTGCTTCAACTGCCTTGTCTCTTGAACTTGGGTGAGGTACAAACCATTCCAAATTTCACTCCTATCAAATGATTCGCAGCAGCCAATACATCTCGTGGTAACAAAAATATATTGTTCTGAGGTATATCAAGATTCAATCTCTAGTTCATATTTCATCAACCAATCCTTCATAATTCACTTCTTTTTTGATTTTTTTTTTTTTTGTAATTCCTTACATAACTACTAAGAAAATATCGGATCCCAGCCTACACATGTAAATTGTTGATAAAACTCCAAAATAGCATTTTCTTTTGATCCAATCCTTTTTTTATTAATTGCCATCCAGTTTTGCAATGACTATGCTTCAAAACATTCCATTATTACAACACATGCTATTTTGATAGATGATTTACACTCCTCTCACCTTTACTTAAGAGTTGTGTTTGATAATAAAAGATTGAAGGCTATGATGATCATCAAGAAGATGGAAATTAATCAAATCAGTTCTAGTTGAATAGCATGGACCATTTTATCTTAGTTACCAAAAGTCAGGTGCTACCTACCCTTTTAGAAGCAGATGGCCTGTTTTGGAATTGTGTCAAAGAAAGGGGCACTAACCTGTCGAAATCCCATCTCAATGTAGGGTGGAAATGTGCCAGGTTGGGCCACCCTTGCTGGAGCTTGGCCCAGAAAATTTCTCAAGCTTTCAGCTGGGCCTAGGCCTGCAAAGTTTAGGTACGGTCTGGCTTGAGGCTGATCAAAGCTCCAGCCCATAGCCCAAATGGGGCATGGATTTGAATCTGGCCTGAGTTTCCCTTTTTTTGATTTTCATCCTTCCCCCTTACAAGCCATAATCCACTATCCCATAATGTTATCCCTATCCACACATATCCTTAATCCCACCCTCACTTGAAAAACCTTTGCCATCAAGGGCTTCAAGTTGGCCTTCCGATTATTGTACGCTAAGAGCTGAGTGGCCTCTAGTGGATGGACTCCGGGAACTAAAAGAAAAGAGGGGGAGCATAAGCGAGGGAAAATAATGGCTTGCTTAGTGTTGGTGAAAGAAAGTTAGGCGAAACTTCAGTAATTGAGGGTGTGGTTATAAAATTGGACTGAACTAGCTGGTCTAATCGAGAAACTGGTGAAATGGACCCTCGGATGATCCAGTTTTTCCTTAGGATTGGAACTATGGTGGGACCTGTTTCAAACGTCCAATCTGGTTGGTTTTTTGGACAAATTGATGATCTGCGCTATCTAGACCCAATTAACCAGATCTAGATAAGTATATAAAAAACATAATAATCCCTAGATTCAAACCTCTGCCTCTTTAAAGTCATAATCAATTCATAAAATAAAAGAATTGGTTTTTTTCTCTTTGATATAAATTCAGAAAAGTTTGTCCACTTCATTTGGTTCATTTGGATATTTTTAAAACCTTACTATCTAAAATAACTTAAAAAACTTCTAAAACTCAATACATAAAAAAATTAATTCTCTTGTTATTGGTACAAAACTGAAACTGAAACACTGTTTCATTTTATTTATTTTGAATTTTAAACTTTGCTAAAAATATTAGCAAGTTCTAAATATTTTCTACATTATATATAAACATTTTCTTGGTGATAAGGGATGACTCATGATTATTTCATGTTGCTAAACTAAAGAGTACTATAAAATAGGGACCCATGTGGTTTAAAGGATAATGTTTAAAAGAAAATTATCACTAACTATACATATTTTTCTAATAATATATTAATTATGTTTAAATTTATTACATATTTTTGTTACTTTTAACTCGATCCATTCTGTTGACTTGATGGTCAGGACATTGACTTGATGACCTGAGAGAGGGGGAAGGGAGGAGAGCCAGGGGAGGAGCGAACCTCTGAGAGGACCTCATGGAGGGGGTGCCGCAAGGGCATAGGGGAGGAGGTTACAACTTACAAGGATATGGTGGAGAGGTAGCAGATGCTGTTGGGAATTGAGAGTTGCATAGGTAAGGGCAATGATGTTTTGAGAGGAGGCTGTTAGGATTTTTAGGTTGATGATTAATCAAAATGGCTTTTAGGTTTGGGCTTCGAACTCAAAGTTTGGTCTTGGGCTTCAGGCACTGTTCGGCCTAGGATTAATATGAATCTGACTTGAAGCCCATTTTGGCCTGGAATTTTAGCCAAAGCCAGACCAAAACCTCATGTTGGGCCCAAATCCCATCAAAAAATCGGCCTAGCCTGAAGGGCCTTGTGTGAGCTTGAGCCTATTCCCACCCTACTCTCCGAGGGTGTGAGTACATTTAGTAGTTCACATAGATCAAAGACTTCCAAAACATGTTATGGAACAGATGACAATCACAATGATTTATGGTACCAGGACCCATCTTGGTTTGGTCTTGGGTTGGTGTTGATTGAGATGGACATGAACAAGCTTTAGCAAAGAGAATGAAGCGAAAAAAATAAAAATAAATTGGAAAAATGATCTCCCATGATGCCAAGCCATCCCAAGTGTCAGAACACTACCATGGTACTTTGCCCGAGTTTTATGTGCCCAGGATAAGATGCTCTAGAGAGATCCAGGGTCGCAGATGTTCCTGTGACCTTGTCTATCTTTGATCAACTACAATACTATTGGGGTAGTCTGGGTCCTTAATCCTTGATCCATCGTCTGATCCTAATAACAACTAAGGAAGGTGTTGTTCACAATTGTGGCCATGAAAGCATTGTTAATTTGGGAGAGTGTTTTTGATGGATAAGGGTTTATATTTAATAAAAAAGAGAAGGATTTGTTTATGATATTATTAGAAATTGAGGGGCCATTGCATAAATTCGGATCTGATGTAGAGTTGTATGATAATTCACTCTCTATTGGTTAAATTCTAATTTACATTTAAAGCTCTTTAATTTTAGTCATGGATTTGAATTTATGCCCTAGGATATCGTTTTTTTCTTTTAAAATGTTGAGGTGCTTGAATCCTTGATAGTTTTGTTTTTTTGCTTCAGTGGAAGCATAACAAGGGTCACTTGGAGAAATAACAATTTTTGGAGTGCTCTATTTGGTGTCAGTTGCCATTTTCAAAAGTCATCGCTGACATCCCCAAAGTTACCTTTTCTTTTGGCACATCGTTAGTAGTCTTAATTTTCTCACATTCAGTTATGTGATATTCGTTTTCTGATGAATATAGCCTGTATGCAAATATAAATGAGTCCAATGCAATAGTAAATACTAAATAAAACAAATAAAAAGCATTTGTAAGTAGTTTCGGTCAGTTTCAGATGAAATTGACTGAAAACACTGAAACTGGACCAAAGGCAATTGGTTCTGGATGAAATTGGCAAAATCCAAAACTAGAGGTTAGTTTTGTTTTGGTCTTAGCCACAAACAATGACTTTCAGCCAAAGTGGATTTGTTGCGGTTGAACTTAAAGCTTTGCCATATAGGGTCTAGGTTCAACTTATGTATCTTCTGAATTTCTTTTGCTAAAGTAAATGCCACTTCGTGATTTGGATTGAACTTGGTGATTTTGATATTTGTACATGATGATTCCATTAGTTGCAACATAGTTTTATCCAATGCATAGAAATATGTTAACCTTTTGTAGTTTGTATTATTGATTTTAGATTGACCTTGACAATTGATTACTACTTTATCCTTTTTTTAATGCATTTAATTTGTTCTTTAATACTACAAAACATTGTGGACTTCTTTGCTCAAAAAGAAAAGAATTGTGGACTTTGCAGAGTTGTGGAGCCCTTTGAAGATGTCATCTACCCTAAAGGAGATCCTGATGCTGTCTCTTTAAGTAAAAGAGATATTGACCTGTTACAACCAGAAACTTTCATCAACGACACCATTATCGACTTTTATATCAAGTAAGTGTAATTAAATGCTTCTGGTATTTTGAATTACAAATTTAAGTTTGGTAATGTTGCTATAGTAAGGAACGTTCTTTGTTGTATGACCTGCAATTGATGCCTGAGTAGTTATCATGTTATTAATTTGATCTAGATTATTTGGATGACTTTGATTTTTCTGATGCTTGGATTATCATGTACGCTCACACATGCACCCAAGTATTTTTTATGGTTAGTAGGTAAAAAGCTTTTTAACAAGTATGTAGGAATCTTTAAAGGCCTCCATGTTTGCATTATCTTTGCCCCTCAAAAACATTAAGTTTACCCATGGTTTGAATCATGCGCAGCATGACTTTTCTTTGGTTGGGAGGTCATGCACAAACAGATGGGACCACATCATCTGGACAAATTTGGATGGCAAGTTGGAATTTCTATTCTGCAAGGTTTCTTTCAGCATTCTACATTGATGTAACCATGGAGTACTAAGAGCATGACTGGTATAGAAGCCATTTTTGCTTGTTGAAGCAAATAGTGCCATTAAGGTGTAATCTTTCACCAGTATACAAAATATTTGAACCAGCTGACCTCCACCTTATAAGGTTGGTTATTCTTAAAATATAGGTAATTCTCAATGAGGACATACCAAGGGGAACAGGATTAACCACTGTTGGATCCATGTACTTGACCCTGAGATTGTTTACATGTGCAAACAGTGTTTTCATTGGTATCATTTGAACGTGTATTTCAGAAGTTCCATAGTCATAGTTACATTTTAATGATAGGTATTCCAAGTTCATAAATCATGTCATGAAATTTTTAATTTGCATTGGAAAGTTTGTTGATGCAATAAATTTTCCAGTAGTCTTTACTAAATTGAAGCTTTTTGATAACTGCATCTGTATCATGAGTGTTTCATGTTAGCATGGCCACCATTGGAATGATGATCAATTTTCCAAGTTCTTATCAAACATGATGATTAGATCCTCATGTGAGGGGACTGAATGTAATCCATTGGAATGACTTGAGCTTGAAAACCTTGTTTCATATGCAACCACGTTGTAATATCTTCTATGTTGGATTGTGCATTTAGCTACCTTGGGCATTGGCACCAAATTTGGGCTAAAACTCGTGAATTTGGCTGATACATTGAGCCTTACCCCTTTGGTAATTGATGTGAATTGAAATTTTGTTCCAGGCATAAAATCTAATTTTTGACATCTTTAACTTTCATTTTGCCATAGAAGTATGTAACTTTAAATTTACTCCCTTTATTTGGACATTTGAATATCTTGGGTTTAATGTGCTCATAAGCTTTTTTAGGTCTTTAGGTCATTGGATCTTCCAGAATTAAAGGTGTGCAAGCTCTAGGAGGAGAATTTGGAGGATAAGATTTCGGTCTATTGAGGCCTATGAGATGCATTCCTTGCCTCCAATCTTTGGATAGAACCCCCTTATGGACTGGTTGGACACAACACTCAAATCAGCCAGGTGTACAAAAAAAAAGCAAGAAAGGAAAGAAAAATAAAAGAAAGAAAGGAAAGAAGGACAAAAGAAAATAAGGAAGGAAAGAAGAAGAAAAGAAAAGAAAGAAAGGAAAGAAGGAAGAGAGGAAAGAAAGAAGACGAAATGGGAAAGAGAGGGCAACTACCCGGTGTTAGGCGAAGGAAAGAGCAGAGAATCAGATCTAGGTGCAGGGTCCGCTTGCTTCTGTTACACTGAGTTCATCCCTTCTATTCTTATGTCTTTCTTTAAGTGGGACTTAATCCTCCAAGGCATTTCTACTTTTGGGTTTTCAAGTGGGACCAGGTCCCTTTTGTTTCCCGTCAATGATCAAATCCCCATTCAAATATTTATAAAAGAAATGAAACAATGAAACTTCTAAGATAAATTAAGGAAAATTTAAAAAAAATAGAGAAGGGTGTTCTGAGTAAGTGTTGCGATAGTTGACGAGGATGGCTGCCAAGATGGGACAAGATGTAGGGCATCCCCTTTCACCGAGAACCTGAGACGCTCCCATCCCATAGGATTTAAAACATTGCTTCATGATGTCTAGGTAATTTATCATGATATTGATGGACTATCTCAAGCTCCTTATTGTTGCAAACCATGGTTTAGGAAAGGATATATTCTCATGAAGAGGACAATAGAAGAAAGAATGAACAATCCAACTGTTGCTCTCAATGTTGTTGAACCGACTTGAATCGGGTGATTTGGTGTGTAGTGAATTGATTGGACATGAAATTAGGATGCTTTGGCCGTTTGATTTGCTTTGGTTTATAAAAGTCTCCTCTCACTCTCGTTCGACCTCCCACTCGCTCTCTCACCCCCCGAACTTAGGGTTTACTCTACTCTGCTCTTCTCTTCCTTGAGCTCTAACCCTTGTGTCCGTTGTCATCCCTTGTCGAGACTACTCTTTTATGTTGTGCCATTGTACCTTATCAAGATGGCTCCCATCCTCCGTCCAGCAATGTTGATGAGGTACGTCCCCTCCCTCCTCCTTTTCTCCCTTCCTTTGTCTCTTCTCCTCCCTCTACCCCCGTTTCGTAAGCCTATCTTTCTCCCTCTTTCTCCCCCTCATTCGCTCTCTTCTCCTCTCTCTCCCTCTACCTGTCTCCTCCCTTTCCCCCCTCTCCCTCTCCCTCCCTCCCTCCGGTTTGGTACATATCGGGTTAGTATGGTATGTGTACCTATACATACATGCTAAATTGGTTGCTAGCCGATATGACCCTTGGTTCTGTTCTGATGATCCTTGGTTGCTCTATTACCAAGGGTCACTATAAAGTGTAGATTTTTAGTGAAGCAGGAAGAGGAACTGGGATAGAGGAGAAGAAAGTTGGAAAAGGAAGATATCAAGTGGAATCCTCTGCTAGATTGAAATTGGTATAAATTTAAATATAGCAATCTTTATTGCTTTCTTTCTCTCTTCTATAAATGGACATCATATGACTCGTCATAACCCTTGCATTAATACATCAACTTTTTGAAAGACAAAAATTAACTACTTTTAAGAACTTTAGATGACAAACACATGAATTAAGGTTCGCTATGTTGGTATCGATGGTTGGACCAACTGGTCGATGGCACGGTTCAGTACGGCCTTGTGCCATTCCATGCCTGGCCCGTACCAACGCAACAGAGAGGGTGGGGGAGAGGGAGAATGAAAGAGAGGAAAAGAGGGGGGGGGAGGGAGAGGGAATAAGGGAGGGATAGAGATGGTGAAGGCTGGCAGAAGCCAGTGGAATGCGGCTCGACACGATAGCGAGGGCAAGGGAGAGGAAGAATGTGAGAGAGGAAAAGAGAGAGAGGGTGAGGGAGGGAGCTCTACTGGATTGCCATGGAGGCCGTTGGAGGGTCAGAGGGGCTCTGCCCTCCTTTCGATCGAAACATGGTTCCTGGCTTCACTGAGAGTTAGCAAAATAAAAAATGAATTAGGGGCCTTGTTTCGATTGGGAGGAGGGCAGAGCCCTTCCTCCAACCCTCTAGCAGCCTCAGTGGCCCTCCAGCTGCCTTCGCTCCCTCTACCTCTACCTCTCCTTCCCTTCCCCTCTCTCTTTTCCTCTTTTCCCTTCTCCCTCTCCCCTTCATCGGTTTCTCGTTTTGAATGTCCGGACCATACCAATCTGCGGCCGGCATGGCTCGATACACCTTAAACTAGGCGATTTGGGACGGTTCCACAATCCTTGACATGAACCATTACTAGTGAAACCTGAAGTGTTGAAAAAGTCGCATGCCAAATTTGTGAACACATCAATCTTAAACACCAGCTATTAGCTGTCTAATAAATGTATTTTACTGTATTTTGACTTAGGATGATATATGATTCTCCAAAATGGGCTGATCCAAAATGGTCACTTCATTGCTCCTCTGTCATCAAGTATTACTTTCAGAGATGTTTGATGATCACATGTTGCAGCATGTTTTATGGAGCAATATTTTTACTATGTCGATTATTACATCTTGAAGCAAACGATGCCATATTGCATACATGCGATATTTCATCCATAGCAAAGTTAATAAAGGCGTTGTGTTTGATCCTTCAGTTTGAATGATTGTGTGAAATAGTAATTTTCCCTTGTCAGCCTTGGAACAAAACTGACTCGAGCAAAGCTGATTTTTGATTATATTTTCCTTTCCCTGGATTTAGCTTGCTGGTAGTTATTGGATAAGGTTATTCAAGCATTATTACAAATTAGGAACAATATCACCAAGATGACAGGGTTGTTGACTGTCTGCTGGGTCCTTTATATGGTCATGTGTCTCGTTTGACCATCAATATTGCATAGATACCATATCATTGTGTGGTTTTAAAAAGAGATTTTCTAAAAGACAATGCTAACATCGCTCTGTGACTCAAATTGCCTGTTTAATCTATTGTTGTAGAAATATCTTTTGCAGTTACCATGAAGTAGAAAAAAGAAGCAATAAGGTTATGAAACAGTTTTTTTTTTTTTTTTAATTATTATCATATACCATCATTTTTCTGAATTTGGAATAAACTGTATCTTTTATTCTTATTATGGATGTTCTTTTTATCACTTGTCCTGTTTATGTGGAACTTTATGAAATTAGAGTTTTTTGTGATGTACTTGATTGCAGATATTTGAAGAACAAGGTTGAACCTAATGAGAAGCATAGATTCCATTTCTTCAACAGTTTTTTCTTCCGTAAGCTAGCGGATCTAGACAAAGATCAGGGCAATGCTTCGGAAGGTAGAGCCGCCTTCCTACGTGTCCATAAATGGACAAGGAAAGTAGATATATTTGCGAAAGATTACATTTTCATACCAGTTAACTTCAAGTAAGAATACTATTCACATTTTTTTATATAACTTTGAAGAAATTAATCATCAAATGCTAATTTGAATTACGACCTCAACGCACAGTCTGCACTGGAGTTTGCTTGTTGTTTGTCATCCTGGAGAAGTTGCAACTTTCAGAGGTAAGAGTTTCTGTGTGAATCTTTTTACTTCATCCTACAAGTATCATTTTGTAGTCAATTGTTTTTTTTTGTTTGTTTGTTTTGCAGATGATGACATAAAGGAGTCTTCTAAAGTACCTTGTATATTGCATATGGATTCCATTAAGGGCAGTCATACTGGTCTCAAGAATATTATTCAAAGGTTTGTACCTTATTGACCTTTTCTAATGTCTTATGCAGCCTTCATGTGTGAAAATCCTTCTATACTCATGGTTTTTAGGGTATCGTATATCATGTCCATTCCATCCAAGGATAGACATGTTGCTGGATATATTCTATCATATTGTATGGCGTAGAAAAGGCAAAGCTCCAGCAATTGGTACAACTACAGAATACAGTGTGTACTATCCATGAAATAAATATGTCATGTTTTTAACCTTAAAAAATAATTTAGGTGCATACTGTCCATGATTGTCGGGAGCTTGTAATGAATCTTCTGTACTGTTCATGCAACTGTAATCTTCTGTGTTCACAGAATGTTTGGTTTCTTAATGCCTTTTCATCTTGATTTTTGTCATTCATATGTGATAATTTATTTAATGAAAGTTTCCTTATTTTATTTTTCATTCCCTCTTCTGTATGATAACTTGGAATATGTGCACCAATTATATTGATTTTGCATTATTATATTTTTGAGGCTTTATGAGGCAGTGATACAGTTAAACCCTTGTATAAGCTGAGAATTTGCTGGAGTTGCTAAAATCATGGTGACATTCACATATTTGTGTGCTCTCTGGTTGATGTGGTAAGTAGGTCTGTCCATATATTACACATAACTGCTGCTGGGATGAAAAGGGTGGAGACTTTAGGTTGTTAACTAGTGAGAGCAAGACATCTGAAGTATGTTATATATACATGTGCATTTCCTGCAATGGAAGATCTATCTTGTGATGCTTGCTAAATTTTGTCGAAGTTTACCTCTTTTGTCTGACATATGGATTTTGATTTTGTTGTGCATTCTATGCACAAGATAAAAGATATGTTTTTCTGTTTCAGCTGAAACCGATTCATTTTGGCCATAGTGAAACACAGTCAAAAACAAACACAAACAGAAATCGACCTCAGTTTTTGGTTTCAATAAATTTCAGTGATCTTGGTCAGTTTCAGCTGAAACTGGCCGATTTTGGTCCAATTTTGGTGGTTTTGGCCAGTTTCGGTTGAAACTGACCAAAAACATTGATATGTTATGGAGTATCGATTTTAGGGTTTAGGGATTTTTTTTTCTTGCTGTTTTATTCTTTTACTTGAGTTAAAAGAGGAGATAGATTTTTGATGAACCAAGGCCTTCAAAAAAACCTTTATCATTGTACTCTGTAGAGAGTTAGGATTAACGCGAACAACTGGACACAACACAATACACAAAAATAACACATTTTTATTTAAAATAATGTCACATCCGACAAGTGCATGCATTCGACTAAATAGAGTCCTAGCCTAAAAAATGTGAGAAAAATGCCAAATTTCAATGTATTGCTCAGTTCTACTAAATATCAAATGGAATGAATTTTAAACAACTGATGCTCAAAAAATAAATAATGTATGCTTGCGCTCATATATACAAACACACATGCATACACATATATTCATAGTACAAAATATTAATATGCCTAATTTCATTAACTTGCAACTCCAACTTCAGCCTTAAATTATAGAAACTGTAGATAACCTGTATAACTCAAATAATTTAAATTGTTGTATGATAACTGTTGTCGTCTTTTCTGTTTATTTTTTTTAGACTGAAACTGCGAAGCTTAGACAGAAACTGTTGAAACCGAATATCCAAGGGATCAAAACCGAAACCAAAACCAAGTTTAAAATCCTTGATACATAGATGCTTTTGGTGGAGAACATAGGATAATAAGCAATATTCTTCCATATATTTTAGTAGATGTGCATACTTGGATATTAGTATGGTAGTTTTCTATCGCTAAAACCATGTTATAACATTCAAACTTTCAAAGGCATAAAATAAATTTCATGTGCCTTCTTTTTTTTTTTTTTTTTGAAGTTGCCATTACCGGAATCTTTGAATGCATCTATGCAAAATAGATGAGTAGGTTTTCATCTTTCAAGTGTCTAGTATGATGCTTTAATGGTGGCCATATGGTTTGACCTTGGGTCTATGATGGTTGGGATTGGTTTTTGGACTAAGATGGTCAGTTGGGCTTCATGGGCTATATTGATGATACATTGAGGTTGGATTCACAAGTATAGGCTTTTAGGCTTTTGGAGATATGAGTTTAACAGATAGGTAAGTTATGCTGTTATAGGGTATTGGGTTCTGAGTAAAGAGCGTCAGGTGGGGGGTTATTGGTTTTTGGGCAACTCTAAATTGAATGGGATGCTTCTGAGGTTTACTCTTTTGGGGAGTGTTAAGTGATCAACGGGGCATAAGCTATTCAGGTTTGGGAAATGGTATCTAGTTTTGGAGGGTTCCTAATATTTGGTGGTAAATCCAAGAGGTGTTCCTTACAGCTTTGGCCCATGGAAGGCCTTACTATGATTCAAAAAACCTCATTTAATTTGTCAATGCATTTAACATTTTGCATACAATATAAAGTGAGTAATTGCCCATCTTGCATTTGGCTGTGGATGTTATTGATACTGTTATTTGGTAAAATTACAGGTTACAATGCATATGATAAACAGTAGAGGCATAGAAAGCTTATGCAATCTACCCAAGTAATTGTTTGGATGAATATCCATTTATTAAAGATTTTCACCACTAACACATATATAACTGTAGTATATAAACTTCCTGAGGTCAATCCGACTTTTGATTCATTATGTCCACTAAACTTTTGAAAAAGCTTTAAAGGACTTAGAATGTCCTTTGTCCTGGTAGAATTGTTGTTTGGAGGACATATTTTCTTTATATGTTTCCCATTTATGAAACTGTTTATTTTTCTTTCACCCTTGACGTGATATCCAGCAGTTTTACTAGAAACTTTGCTTAAATGAATGCAATGCTTAGTTACTTCTCTTTTCTGGAGAGTGGCAGTTACCTATGGGAGGAATGGAAAGAAAGACACCCAGAATCATCGGAGGATAATTCATCAAAGTTCTCGAACTTAAGATTTGTCTCACTCGAGGTTTGTTTCTTTGTTTTCATGACAGCTTAATGAAACTAGGAAAAGCTGCTATTATTGACTATAACAGGTTATGCATAATCGAATTTTTGCTACTAATGTTAAGGGACAATTCAAATTGGAACTTTGTGTATGCTCTTGAGAATAAATGAATGCTTTACTTGTTTGTTGGCGTATATACAAAGAGATAGGTGTTGGTGAGCATACTTCTTGTTGGTTCATGATCCCTGATATATTTTTAACTCGGGATACTTTGTATCTTTGTTTAAAGTGCTTTTATGTGTTGGAATTGTTAATCTAATGATATTGATAATCTATTGTAGAAGTTGGTCATATGTTAGCATAAATCTGAACATTGGTTTTAGAAGAAAAGTGAGGTGGAAGGGGAGTGTTATATTTATTTAAATTATTGGCATGTTAGATAAGTTGCAGAGGAGAATATCTTCATGGCTTTCCGTGGTTAGATTTTTTTTTTTATTTTTGAAGAAACATGGTATCAAGGTTCGTCGAATTGGTATCAAAGGGCATACCGGTTGGTGACCAGTTCGGCATGGTATCGGTTTGTGTCGTGCCGTTCCGGGGCTGGACCATAATAGGGGAGGGGGAGATGGAGAAGGAGAGTGAGGGGAAGAGAGAGGAAAAAAGAGAGGGGGAGGGGGAGAGAGAGAGAGAAGGCTGTGAGAGAGAGGGAAGGGCCGGAAGGCTGTCATCATCAGAGGGGGGGGGTGTGAGAGGAACATAGAGAGGGAGGGAGAGGGAAAGGAGAGGGAGGGAGAGACTATTGTTGTCGAGAGTGGGGAGGGGGAGAGAGAGACTTACTGGATCTCATGGTCATTTGGCATAGTTGTTGAGCACTGGTTATGGAGATTAGGGTTTCGAGGGAGGGGGATGGGTGAAGCTACTATTGAACGGAAAAAATGCTTAGGACGAGCGGTTATAAAGCGAATTGATATTAGCGAACCGTGCCAGTAGCCGACCGGTTCAGTCTAGTTGCATATGCCCGAACCTGCTGGTTTGGCATTGTATTTTGGTTTGATCCACTGAATTCTTTTGGATGATTCATGGGCCCATTAAACCAGTCCAAATGTAATTACTACAATCTTTTTCAGGTTAAGGCTCTTTTGTGTCAGTGGCATTAGGTAATAATTTCAATTTTAGATCTGATTTTGGTGAATCATGGTCTGAAAGGTCAGAAAAACTCCCACAATCATGTGGTTGATTTCTGATTTTTCAGCTTGTTTTGGCCCAGACGCTTTAATTGGTTTACTTCTACATATTTCAGGCTACAGACAGTATAATGGGAACAGGGTGAAACTCTTTATAGCATCTTGTATGATTCAATTCTTTTAAGATTTGTGATTAGAATTGCATGCATCACAAACTTCAGCTCCTTTATTGTGAGTTTCTTTGTACTGCCTTCTTGTCAACCAGCAAGGAACTGAATGTGATAGATCCATTACAAAGTTTTGGGCAACCAAATTTTGAGACTATATGCAAATCCGTTTAGCTTAGATTTTATTTATTAATGCCCTCGGTATTAGCAATGCAAATAACACATCTTGGTGCAACATTAAATCATAATGTTGAAGTCTAATGAGGCATTAACCTTTTAAATGCAGCTTCATAAACAATGGTCCTGAAACTGGCTCTCTATATCCTTGATTGGGAACTTACTCCCTAATGCTTCCATAATTTTTAAAGCAACCTAAGTTGGACCAACTGAAGCCTAAATGCCTGAGATGGAGGTTTTAAAAGCTGATACTGAACCTAGAACATTTTTTGATTGGCATGGTATGGTACCATTATCATACTGTTATGTTATTGTTTCTGACAGTACACACTGAACTTGACAACTTAGGAAAATGAAAGACTCTTGGCATGCATGGGTGTGGTTGGTATGATACGGCTTGTATGCAGTGATGTGGACCAGTATGCATCTGTTTGGCTGGTAGATACTGGAACACGGTTTTGGTGTTCTGGCATTTGCATTGGTGCTAGTTTTGCGTCGGGACAATTTGGTACTGGTCATACTGTCTCCTTCTAGCAGTTAATTGAACCTTAAATGAGAGTGTTATTGAACCCATGCCTGCAACCCTTCAACCATAGTGTTGAAAGCAATTAATGTAGTGTCAAAAATTCGAAACTACATTCTAGTTGCCAAAGCCGGGCCTTAATAGCTAAAAACTTCTACTAAGGGTGGGTATCCACATCAAAAATTTGTCCTCATGCCTACTACCAAAGCACTTGTTTTAATTTCCTTATTTTCTTTGAGAGACCCATCCCCATACCTGCAACTGAATCTACTTTTGCACCTGCTCCCATTTCTGGCATCTAAGAATCAGGCTATGATGCACATTGGATCAGCATTGAAGCAAATTTTAGGTATTTTTATTGTGCAAGTCTTTCATGACAATATGTTATCTTCTCAAGAGCCTAGAGTTCTCCAACGAATTTATACTTATCTTTTTCCATCCAAATGAAGTTTTTTGAATGAAACAATGCATAAGGTCATGGCCAATATGTTGAAGTATGATATATTCTTCAAGAGACTTTTCATGTGATTGCTGACTAAAATTGCTTATTTTGAAACCCTGTTTCTTATTCCCCTAGAAACACAGCACTGTTATATTACATATGAGCGTATAAATTTGTCAAAGTTCAGCATATAGAGATCACCTGATCAGATGTTCTGTTCTGCCTTTGGGTGTAATTTATGTTATAGTATCTCGGTTACTATAGGTCAGCCTTTGTTTACTGGCTATGCTTTTAAGCAAGGTTTTCTGAACTGGTACCGGATGCCGTTCTGGTTGCCGTTCGGTGCGATATGGTACCGATTCGGTACTATACTGACACGATACGGCAGGCATGCCGGTCAAACTGGCACGCCATTTTTTTTAAAGGAGTATTTAATGATTTTTTTTATTTTTTGAGAAATTTTGATTAATAAAACTATTCTTTGATCCTAAATTGTGTTTTTAGAAAGAATGAGTATCCAAAAAAAAAAGCTATCTTTTTACGAATTGACAAATAATTTAAAGGAGAGGCCAGATGTTCGGATTGACAGTCCTGACAAGTTGACAACCCTTTTTCTCTTTCAATTTCATTAAGTATATCTATGATCTTGCAATTCTTTGTTCACTTTTTAACTAGCGATATCCGAACTATAACTAGTGATATCTGAACTATAAAGTCTGAGGTACTTCCATAATTCTAGTGCTTGTATTCGAACTAATGTTTGTATCACTGAAAAAATACTTAAATCAATACATAAATCAGACATCCTTCTTCCACGGTGGATGCATTCTTGAGAATTGACAAGCATGTTACTTTAATAACTACGTAAAAATGATAGATTTCATTTATCTAATTTTTTAATATTTTTTAATATTTTAATTATTTTTTATTATTTTTAAAAAATATTTATATTATAAAAATAAAAAATTATGAAAAAAATTGATCCTAGACCCACGTAGGATCCCACCATTTATGCTACATATAAATTTCTTAGTCCGTGAAGAGCAATAAAATGCTTTTTTTTGGAAATTTAAGCCTAGAATACTATGCGCAAAATGCGTCAAAATATTGATCAATCGACACCAAATTTATGTTGAAAGTAGCTTGTAAGACCCTCATTCATAATTTGATTTTACAGTTTTTTTCGAGTTTTATTTTTTTTAAATAATTTTTTATTTCGCAAATATATTTTTAATTCTAAAATTATATACTTAATGAAAATTAATGATTTTAGTGTCATTGTGTAGATCTTCCATAGATCTACAACATATATTAAAATCAAACAAAAAAATAAAATTTTGACATAGTTTCTCCTTGTTTTTTCATTTTTCACGAATTTAAAAAAGAGGGAAGGTGAAGAATGGGAGCTAAGATCGGATACGTACCTCTAATCAAGCTTGATCGCGCGTTTTTTCAACCGTTCTTGAAATGGAAAAGGGATGAAAGATGCCTCTGTTGTGTCGAAATAACAGAGAGTCTTTCGGCTTTCTCTCAGGCCATTTCCCCTCTTAAAACAGCCGAAATGGTCGGGTCGGTCCGAAACAGGGCCGAACCGTCCGGTTCGGTCCCCATACCGCCTGGTTTGGGGATGAATCGGGCGGTTCACTATTATTATTATTATTTTTTTGGTGCCAGTTTTCATGGCCGAACCGGGCCCGGTTCGGTTTGGAACGTCCCGAATCGGACAGTTCGGGACAGTTCCGAAAACCCTGCTTTTAAGAATATATGAGTGTGAGACATTGTATGCCATCTTGGTTCATATCATACCTTAGTCGCAAAAGCAATATCTAGTCTTATAATGTTGGCATGCTACCTCCCCACTGTTCCACATTCTACAACTGGATCAAGTACACATGCTGCACTCTTCCAGCCAATATTTAGCAAGGTCTCCTCTGTAACTTGTACCTTCTCCTATTGATGTACCTTACTTGAGGTTCGGCTTGGTACATGAGCTGAACTGGTCCATACATGCCTGTACTTGGCAGAACCTCCCTGTACCACCTGATACTAACCCTTACCACCCATTTTGGCGGTACCATGGCTGGGAGTGAGCAAAAGGTTTTGGGAGCTTGTGTTGGCATAGGATGTGTACCAGGTCAAACTAGTAACATACTGATACGATTCTCGACACTACCATTGCAGTTCTTGATATTTAGTTTTCTTTTTTAGAAATGTTACTTTTAGGAGCTGTGTTGTCAAAGGAGGTTGCGTAGGTGCTTAATTCCGCCAATTCACCTAGTGCAAGCTGGCCAAAAGCCTACTTCTTTGAAGATATCTTTTTATATCTTTCTTTCCTTATTTGAACCCATTATGGGACATCTAGGAGGATAATGGAGGCCATGATGGGTCACTAGTATCGGTGCCAATTATGTGTGCTTATTTTCGATTTACTTTTTTTCCTTAGTTTTATTCTTCTATTGCAGACTAGTCTTCATCTTCTTCTTCTTCTTCTAGTCCTTCCTTTGGCTTTTCTTCCTCCTTTCCTTCTAATACCATTACTTTTTCATCAGGCCATGCTTACCCTTTTTTTCATGTTCTTCCCCTTCACATGCTTGCTAGCCCCTATTCTGCTTGCTTCTTCTTTGATGGGTGTTTGGTATGGCCCTGCAGCCTGCTTTTCACTAGTTCCCTGTCCTCCTGCTGCTTCTATGCCTTACCGGGTGTTGGCTGCTTCGCCATGGCTCTTTAATTTGCTGGGTGTTGCAGTAGCAGCAGTGCAATTGGTTCTTTCCTCGTGGATTTTGATCTTTGTTTTTTTTTTTTTTTTTTTGGCATGAAGAAAAGGTTCCATGATGCCATATATTGTGAAAATCGAGTGTATGTATCATAAATAACTACTTATTTATGTATATCTAATGGTGTTCATTATCAAGAACTGAAGTTGCTTTCCTCCCTAGGCCGTTGCCTAAGTCCCTGGGCCTCCACCTGGTTCATAAAGTGTGTCCACTGCCTGGCTTTGCCTAGCCATGTTGACAGCCTTGTTTTATTTGGGTCTTGTTGTGTCCTATGATTTTCCTTTTTTTATTTTTTTTATTTTTTATTCTTTTAAGGGATACAAATTCTGAACATTGTGTTTCTTGTTATTTGTTTCTTGAAGCATAATGTTTTCCTGATTACTACTTTTGTTTTATTCTTTGTTGGCTTATTAAATCAGATTTTGTCATGGCGTTTGACAAGTATGTTGCTTTTCTGCCTGACAGATTTCTCAAAGTCAATATTGTTCAATAGTGCCTCCTTATTTTCAATGGAATTTATGCTCGTAATGCTGACTGACTTCCACTGCATTTTATCAAAATTTATGTTTTTTCATCCGTATTTATGAATCTGACATTTGCATGGCATTAATCTTCTATTTGCCGCTCTTAGCTTAATTTTTCATTCAGTTCTTGGTTGAGTAGCTATGTTGGGATAATATCTGTTATTTTCTTTTTTCTGATTTAGTAGTTCCTTACTAACTTATTACTTTATGTCACAGTTGCCGCAACAGGAGAATTCATTTGACTGCGGCCTTTTCTTACTTCACTATGTGGAGTTGTTTCTGGAAGAAGCTCCAGCAGATTTCAGCCCTTTCAAAATCACCAAATTCTCCAGCTTTGTGAGTCCCTTTTTCTCTACGTAACTCATTTGTCTGAAAATTGGAATTAACTCCTACAAAGGCCTGTATGTTTACTATATCGAATTATATAATTATCCTCTTAATATTTATTTATTTATCGCATTCTTTTAAATTTACTTGGCCTATTATGCCTCTTGCTTGCATTAATGTCCAAGTATTTCATTTTCAATTGAAAATGTCATGCTTTCTCTTAGGATTATCACATGGAAGTTGCATGCTTATGCTGTAAAATCAGCAGAAGAGGTCTAAAGAAATTGTATTGCATAGGAAATGATAGATTCCTACTCCATTCACAATAAGCAGAATCTTGTACATGATCGAGTGATCGGTCTTGTGGATACTTCTTTGACACTGCATCTGTCCACTGTTAAATTTAGCAGTGGATTTGCCCAGGTCCCTTGGAATACTAAATTTATCATCCTTAGTACTTTCTGGTCTTCTTTTCACATGTTTCCATGGAATGCATGTTTAATTTTCATTCAATTGAGTATGAGACATGGAAAATGCTAAAGTAACTTCAAACTTTAATAAGTCACTTAACTGGTTTGTTGTATTCTCATTTCTCCCTTCGTATTGGCATTGTGAATTTCTTGCACACATAATGAAGCAAACTGGGTGGTGTAAGACCACTGACTTTATTGTGTAATTTTCTGAGTTAGTGTAGCATCGTTTGTGAGATCTCATTGCATATAACTATATCCATTTATCACATTTTCTTTTGTCTTCCTACTTAATCTATCAGGCAATGGATTTCTTGTTACAAGAAATGGAAATTATGCAAAGGCTACTAAAATCAACATTCTTTCTTAACCACAAAATGGAAACCCACGATCACCTTTCTTTGATGGTTAGGGTGTTCCTTTAGGCTTTTCTAGTATTGTGAGAACTAGAATCTGGATCTGCATGTGCTTTTGATTGAAATGATATTTCTGGATGTGAGATCCGTGCGCGGAATGTAAGGGAGGCCGCGGATCTGAGGCATTTGCTTCAGCTTCTATAGGGGACTTGCCCCAAAAGCCAGCATGCAATTGTATGCTAAACAGGGAGGCCCCATAGTCCAACATGTATGCTGGAATTAGGGCTGGAAGTTGGCCGGGCCGGACTGGGCTGGGTTATACCTTTTTCCGAGCCTGGCCCGAATTTTTTTTCGGACTTTGGGTCGGGCTTAGGTCTGAAATTTTTTAAAAGACTCAGGTCCGAGCCCGGTCTGAACCCAATTGGGCCAGCCCACAATTCACACTGTGCTGTTGTCTGTTTCGTCGTGGGGCAGAACCAGCATTCAAAGATGGAGGCATCGGGGATAGAGAGCTCTGATCTGGCGGTGGAGGACGAGGCGCGATGGATCTTGTTGGACCGGACGGTGGAGAAGATCGCGAGGAAGCAGGCGGAGCAGCGGATGTACCTGGTGGTGGCGATGTCCAGCCTCATCACCTCCATGGCCGTTGTCACCGTCTATATTGCTGGAAGATCCCACTTCCCCTCCGGCCCGGATGTGTCCTCCCCCTTCGCCTTCTTCCTCGGCCCCCTTTGCTGCGTTCGCCGCCATGGGTCAGCAAGCCCTAGGCTGGCGTTCTTTGATTGGATGAGTGAGAGAGAAGGGGGTTCTTAGGGGGCTTGTCGGAGGGTGAGGGGAGGGAGGCTAGGACGACTGGACGAGATATGCGAGAGGGGAGGAAGGCGGAGGGGAGACCAGGGCTTGGGGATGGTCACCATCTCCGGCTTCTGCGACTAGGCCGACTTTGGAAAGGGTGATCTCCAAGAGCTTGACCAAATGGCCACCGTGATGCCCTTCGTCAAGCACGCTGCCAAGGCCACCCACATCTCCCAGATCCCACGCCTAGTCCGTGAGTTGCTGGGCTTGGCTGTCGCTACTCACCGAGTAGGGCAAATCCGGGAGAATATACACAATGGATAGTGTGGGGGCCTGGGCTGAATTTTGGGTTGTGTTTCAGGCTCGGACCCGGGCCGGGCCAAAGGTTTGCCCGAGCCCGGCCCGAAAGCAAAACGGGCCCGATTTTTTTTGGCCCGAGCTTGGTCTGAATGGTTTCGGGCCGGCCCGAGCCCACTTCCAGCCCTAGCTGGAGTCATGGCTATCCTGTTATACAAAGAGATAATTTAAGGAAGAGAATGATTTATTGGCCCACTTCTGCAAAGGCTCATAGGCTGAAGTATACAGAGACGTAGGCAGGATAAGCAGGAGTTTTGCTTCACCTCTAGCTCTAATTAAATATGGAGTCTCTTGAATTGCAACCTCAGGACGACTGTGTGGGTGCCTTTTTTTAATTTTGTAAAAAAAAAAGTTTATAATTTAAATAAAAATCTGTGGTCTAATCATAAATAGGTCTTTTTCTTAAAAAAACAGTTGCTTGAGCTGTCTAGAAAGCTAATGGTGTAACATGAATGGTGTTAATAAACCTGCCGATAGATCAGATTTTGATCTTAATCTACAAGAACCTGATCCAAGCCTATGTGCAATGGGGAGTTTTTGGTACAGTAATTTGTTAAGGATCTCATCCAATTGATCAATTCACTTATAAAGATGATTCAAATAGCGATCCAATCATTATATACGTATCTGAATGGGTATATATGTATGTATGTATGTATGTATGTGCCTGGTATAGCATATTTTGCAATAATTTCTAATAATATTTGCTTGCAGATGGATAGATAGATTCATGGATCAATGGATAGATATAAAGATATAAATATAATTCAAATGGTGATCCAATCTGGTAATGATCTGACTATATATGTATATGTGTACGTGATATAACATATTTTACAATAATTATTTAATAATATATAATATACATATAGATTTTGTTTTTTTTTTTTTTGTGGGGGGAGGGGGGGGGGCGGGGAGGCTAGGATGCATATGAGAGCATTTGGCATGCTTCCTAGTCAAAAGGCCTTTCAAAAGAAAATCAATGTTGTTGATCATGATTTATGATATATAAAATACTTATACACTTATTTTTTTTCCTTTCACTTTTGATGTCTCTTGCTTATGCATTAAGCCTAGAAAAATGAATGGTAGAATATAGTTAGTGACGAAAAACATAGTATAAATTATATATTTTGCAATTATAAATGGCTGATCTTGATCTAAATATTTTAAAATATGTACTTAACTAATTTGGATTCTTTTAAACTATACATCCAACTGAAATATGATATCATACTGTTGAAATAGTCAACTTTGTTGTTATTCGGTGCATGTGTAAAAGACCTTAAAATTGCATGATTTTTGGTTTCTAGCTAATTCAATGTCATAGATGGTCATCAATGGTGCTGATTTTCATTTCGAGAGCCCTTTATTATTTCTGACTATGGAGCTTTTGGTGTCAAATGCTTTCAGAAGCATCCCAACCTCCTCGATCTGTCGGTCGATATATATATGTATACACTTCTTCACACACACACACACACACACACACACACACATTGGTGTGTGTGTGTGTTTTTTCGTGTGGCATTAGACAGGTATACTAGGAGGACGAGGATCCATAAAGCCAACCCCTAGTAGTTGAGAAAAAGAGCTAAATGATTATGATACATGATATGTATACAAACACACATTATTGGGGGATGGGGTTCCAATGTTGATAAGCTGAGCCATTGGATGTGATCTATTGCCTTTAAAATGCCTACACACCAAAAATTGTGTGATTTGGAGATCTTTAGCTTATGCATCACGTGGTCAAAAAAAATGAGCAGTTTAAATAATATGAAACAATACATGTTTTTGACCAGCTGATGCATATGCTTGGGGTTTCCTAATCACAATTTTTGTTAGATTTCATCCAACGACTTGGATCATCGATATTGGACACCTATTCTCTAATCATGACCTAACTAGATTTGAGTAGAGATCCATTCGACTGGATCCTAGTCAACCCCTCTTATTTGCTGAAATTCACCCATGTTCCTTCCTGCAGTCGTTACTGCACTGCTGACATGCTTGTGTTGACCAAAACTCGAGTTCAGAAGAAGAACCCTTGCCCACGAACTTGCAATTTTACCAGATTGGATCAGATTGTCACATTGGATGGTCAACTTTTATTGATTCCTATATTAAGCTAGAACTCTGTTAATGCAAAAGATTATTGACTGCTAGTTTTATTATGTCCATATATATATCTTTATAGAAAACTATGCAATATTAATGCCGCATCTCTTCGTACCTATGCATGTGGGGCACAAAATATCATCCTAAGCACGGGAGAACATCTAGGATGCTAATGGTGGAAGATTGTTTCACTTAGAAAAGTTGACGGCACCTGGACTTGCCCGGGATGTCTGTAGATAACCTTTTCAATATAGGTTACTTAGCAGTTGAAGAACATGTACCTCTATTACTCTGTTCCCACGTCACTTTAAGAGAACAATCTACTTATTGGAAAGACCCTAATTTTTATGTGGAGTTCCAATTACCACTATATCTTTCGGAACTCATCATTTTTGTTGTAAGTTAAGAAGTGCCGGTCCAGGATTTTCTAAAGATGATGTCGGTTTCTTTTCAGCTTGGTGCTGATTGGTTTTCACCAGTCGAGGCTTCTCTGAAGCGTACTGTTATTCGGAAGCTGATACATGATCTTCTCAAGGACTCCTCTCCAAAGGTTGTCCCAGCTACATGTAGCAATGGACATCTTTCCTCAGGGTTTCCGGAAATTGATGTTGATCATGAACCCATCATAGAATTTTCGCCTGAGCATTCCCGTGAAAACAAGCCAGCAGTTAGTGATTCAATAGCTCCTACTGGCAAAGAAAATGAAAATGATGTTGTGCAAGTATCAGTGGTTGAATTTCTTCCCCAGTTGTGCAGTCCAGCTAAGCCAGTAATTTGTGATTCATTAGGGCCTGCTGCTGACAGAGGACTTCAAATTGAACTATCTTGTAATGTCACCCAATGTGATAAACAAGTGGGATTGGTTTTGCAGGAGTTTCTTGAACCAGGAGCAACTGAAGAGTCTTATCCTAAGCTCCAAGAAAATTCTTGTCAACAGGATGAACCATTTCAGAAACTTGCATCTACAGCATATCTGGTAGTGATATTCTTCCTGAATGTTGACTAGTTTGGCTCACTTCAATATCTATTTAATGTTGTAATTCTCCAAGATTGAAAATGTTACTTTGTTTGGTGCATGACTTCTTTCATTACGTCTATTACTCATTATCACTGTAGTAACATGGTATGTTTGTGGACTAGGAACAAGTGGATGCAGACATGCAAGTAGTTTCCTCAAGCCCTGACAAGGATGATTCCCGACCACAAGATGGAAGCCCCAATTCCCAGATTTGTTCAACTACATATTCCCCAAAGGTTGTTGGAACACATGGCACATCATGGAGCTCGGTGCAAGAAAATGAAGCAGTTGTTACATCACTTGAAACTTTTACCATGAACCATACAGTTTCTGATAAGAACCAGGAAGCCGTAAAGTCAGGGTCTGCCTTGCCTGAAAGCTTAGGGTATGTTTCAGATAGCCCTTCCCGTTCTTCTGCGGAGAAACAGGATGGTTGTGTCGAGTTCTCTCAGGAAACCGATACTGTTAAGGTGAAGAATGAGGATCACAAAGATTCCCAGGTAATTGATCCAATGAAGTGGGACAGTGGGGATGGTGCAGATTGCAAGGAAGTTCACTCATCTGAGGCCAAGATTGGGATTGGTGGAGCTTGCCAGGAGCCAAGTACAACTGAGACACAGGATGGAGATGGTGGAAACTGCCAGGAACCGGATGCTACCAGGGCGGATGATGGAGATGGCAAAGAGTGCCAAAAGAATGATGTTATTAAAGCGGATTGTCTGGATGGTGAATGTCAGAAGGTTGATGCCACTGAATCGGAGTGTGGGCTGCATGCTGGTCCTTGCCAAGAGGATCTCCCTGCCGCATCCAGTCAAGATATCGTAATAGTTGATGATGGGTATTCATTGGATGGCAACAATGATGGGCAGCAGACCGTGAAGAGATCAGAACAGCAAGCTTGCAAACGTCGGAAAGTTACGCCTCCTTTAGGAGGCAGAATGCGCACCCGAAGCTTCACAAGAGACTTTCCATCTTGATCTTTGAATGGCTCTCTAAGATTATTATGTCATTCACTTGATCATTGTACCATGTAAATTTTTTATGACATACAAGCAGTTTGTGTCAGGTCATATAGGATATCCAGTTCTTACATCTTTTGTTCTTTTACTCGTATTGGTGAATATATTTGTTAGCCTTGTCATTAATGACTGGTTTGGATGCCATTGCCTTCCACAATGAATCAGGCCCTATGTGGCAGTGCTCTTAATGGTAGTGCTTTTGTTTATAGAGCTTTGGATGGTTGAGCCCTCTTTAGCAGTGCTTTTAATAAAAAACTGTTTGTTGTTTGATAATTATATTTTTTAAACATTGAAACACTAAATTAATAAAATATTTTTAAGCATCAGAAGATAATGACAAAATAATATATATATGTGTTTAATTACTTAATCATTTATACTATTAAAAATATTGTTATAAAGTATTTTTAATTTATAAAATATTTATTTTAATGCTAAATCTAAATAGCATGATGAGTAATAAATTTTTACATTTATTATAATTATAAAAGTAGTTATAGCATATTATTATATTATAGTAGTAATATTATTATGATTATTAAAAATTAATATTATTTTAGTATTTTACAATAGTATTATAATATGGTTATTATAATAGAATAATGATGATGATAATTGTACAGTATTATATTATATTTTGCTTCAAAAATATTATATTATATTATTGTCCATCAGAAATTATTATGATAAAGTGTTGTTAATGTATAATTTTTTAAAATATTGTTTTAAAAAATTATTATCAAGACTTGGATTTGGGTTTTTCAGGCCAAGATAGCTTTATGACGTGTCTTAGATTGAGCTTTTGCCTGAAAGTTATAAATTTCTTATAGTTTTCTTTTTAAAAATTTAAAATTCAGTTTTTCGAAAAGAGGGAGCTGCTACAAAATTTTTACTGAACATCTGAAAATCATCGGAGGAGCTTTTGATGGAGCTTTTGGCACTCTAATAGCAATGCCAGTCTCTCTTGTTATTGTTTAGCAATTCTTGTACGGATGGTGGCGCAGCAGCAGGCAGCATGTAGGTCGGTTGCTAATTCAGAAGTGTAATGATGGATTGACTTGGTGGTGTCTGATCTGTCGCCCTTAATGCATTGTTGGCTGCCTGTTCTGATGGGATGAAGCTCGGAACAAGGGGTATATTCTCTTGCAAGCTTGCAAGGGATGGTGTATTTTTACGGCTTTACCAGCTTACACATGTGAGTGTTGTTGCTTTGGGACTCTTTGATGTTTACTAACGGAATCAGATCTTCAAAAATCCAGGCTATTGTCATCTATTAAAGTGTGGTCTCTGAAATATATGTACTTCCATATCGATATGACTTCGTAAATTAAACTTTTAAAGTCATCATTTACGTGTGTTTCTTGTCAGCACAGAATCAATTGGCATGGAATTAGAGTATGACAATTGTTCAATCTTGCATCTTTTAGAAAAGATCCCTTGTGAAATTGGTGCTGTTGAACTTCTAGCGAAAGTGACCTATGCTAGTTAAAAATGGACCAAAAAGCTATTTCTCAAAATTCAAAACAAGAAACCAAAGCAATCCACAGTGCAAAGGTGACTTCCATTATTCCGTCAGGCGCAATGGACAATCTGGTTCCCTTAACTAAATTTTTGTGATCAAAGCAATAAACCTTCACCTTTGAGATGTGGGTAGTGTTTGAGGTATTCATAGTAGCTTGTTTTGTTACAAGAACAACTTGACACCTTTGCCGGATCTCATTGTCTTCTTTTCCCTATTGGATTGATTCAATCTGTGGCCATTGTTGCGTTGATCAGAAGTCAAGTACGCCATGTGGTGATTTGGCCGATGGAACTGAGGCCCCTCCGGTTCCATGACTTCTAAATCTTGCTTACGTGTAACCTCATTTGATGTGATTTTTATGTTGGTTGTGGAAACTGCGAATTCTGCGCCGGATCTCATTGTCTTCTTTTCCCGATTGGATTGATTCAATCTGTGGCCATTTCTGCGTTGATCAGAAGTCAAGTACGCCATGTGGTGATTTGGCCGATGGAACTTAGGCCCCACCGGTTCCATGACTTCTAAATATTGGGAGATCAAGACAATCTTGCTTACGTGTAACCTCATTTTATGTGATTTTTATGCTGGTTGTGGAAACTGCCAATTCTGCCGCTGCGTCTGATGACGATGGTTTCTTTTGCTAGCTTTTAGTGGGCTTACGTGGCTACAACTACACCTTGTTGGATCGAATCGCCGATTCTTCTTTTTCACCCTCGAAACACACTCTCGGGCAACCACATTTCTCGGACTTGAAAGATGATTGCTCGATCTCTCGCCTTGTGGCAGTGACTTTTCCTTTGCTTTCATCATGACAACCTTATAAAGTATGTTGTGCATATGATGTTCTTTGGTGTCCCCCCTTTGAATGGTGAAATGACGCAAGAGAACAGCAATCCAATGGAAGCTGTCCTCTGGGTAAAGTTACAGGAAGCACTCGTCATTCTGTAGGATGTTGTTGAATCACAGGGCTTGCTTAAATTTTGTTTGTTTTTATTTCACATGAATTACATTTTTCCTATTGAAATGTACCAACAATCATAACTAAGAATTTGAAAACTAATCTAAGAATCGCTTTAAATTGATCAAATTTGTAGTCAGATAATTATTGGATCACCTAGTTTTTCATGGAAGGTTCGACAAGGAAGTTGGACAATCCAACTTAGGGACCTGTTTGAGCGTTTAGATAGAATCTAAGGCAGCTAAATTTCCAAAGCAAACCCTAAGTAAGTTCTTTTTAATATTTATACTTTTCCTTCGTTTTCTTACATTCGTTGACTTTATGCTTCAATTTTTGTACTTCAATTGACTAAAGGAGCACAGTCTATATGCTTATTTTTTAACCCAACTTAAAGAATAAGTTTCATTATTCAAACCTTTATTTCTATGAAAATTTTGGCTTTTTTTTTTGGTGTGGTGGGGGGGTAGAAGAAGTGACAGCAACCCGTGGAGGGTTTCAGGAAGTGTATGCAACAGCTTTCTCATAGGCTTAAATTTAAATGATCTTTTTTTAATTCTGGGCTTAAATTTATGGGCGTCTGCAGCTCCTTAAATTTGTATTCTTGGCACTTCCAAAATTGAAATGTGTCGGTGTAAAGACCACTGGCACTACAAAAGGATTCAAGTGAGATCATACTCTGAATGTGGGTGGCCCATTTTTCACACACTATCCTTTAATCCGTCCAATTCTACATGCCTTTTGTGCCCGTTGAACCCAACACTCAAGCTTCTTGGATAGGACAAAGGATCTCGTAGCGATCGGTGCCCGTTAGAGCGCATGCTCGCACCTTTGGGTTGGACGCCGCGTAAAGCTTTCTCTTGCTAAAAAGCAACTGGCTTACGGCAGCACTAATCCACAATTACAGCTAGCAGCACTAATCCCAGAAACCTGGCTGGATGCATTGCAAAGATGCGCATACACGTGTATATGCATTTTAAATACGGCAAGCATACCGTCGCCAGCGGGAAGATTTTCATTTCAATGGTGATACCATGTCGAATTTGCAACAACCCAATAAAAAATGAAAATTCGGTGAGACCATGTGGATATCGTCACAAGAATCGATGAAATATAATGAAATACAAACATTCTCATTGAGTTATGATAAGTTTGATGTGATATGATTGTTGCAACGAAGTTTTTTTCATTGCCGATCTTGGGCTAAAAACTTGTATAATTTTCTGAACAAGAAAAGAGACATCTGGACTAGCTGCTTGAACATAATATTTTTGTTTTGCGGCTCACATTTGAGCTAAAACATAGCTATGTGGTGGTTCCTACGAGCAAGATTACAATCATAGAATTCCGTACTAAATTGAACCATCCAGTATATCTCATATCATATTGTATCGGTAGCGTATCAGTACATCGAACTACCATGCATCGATACACATGTATTGTATCGGACCGCAAACCGATATTATAGTGAGTTTCATTGGTATGGGTCCTGATGTCGAGATGGCGAATCTTAGTTGCAACTATAGCTAACTTGATGTCGGAACCTGACATTTGAGCTAACCGATTGGTGATAGAAATGTGATATATATGATTTGATAGCTTCAAGATGAGATATGGTATTTTGATATTGATGGCCATGGATCGAAACTGTTATAGCCCAAACCCATTACAGCCCACAAAAGCCCAAAATGAAAAAAAAAAAAAAAAATAGAGTTAAACCGGGAAGAAGACTCCCGGTAGGAGTCTTCTTCTCCGGCGAGACCCAGGGACTTTAGGAGTCCTAGGATCCCTCGAAATCCTAGGACCCTCTATAAGAAGGTCTCTCCTCTCTTTGGAATCAATCCATCGGCCTCTTCTCCCTCTCTTTCTCTCCGTTTTTCCCGAAGAAGAGCCGCGGGCATAGTTGGGTTTCTCGCCGTGTTTTCTCTCCGACGAAGTCACCGGAGGTCAAGGTAAGTTTCCCTCCTTTTCCTCCCTTCCTTCCTCTTTCCCCCGTGCGTTTGTGCGCGGTGGCCGGTGACGAGTGTCGCCGATCTACCGATGGGAAAGAGACTCTGTTTTTGAGTCTTTTTTTTCCTTGAAATCTCCGGCGCCGGCGATCGGAATTGATCGCCGGCCATGTTTCCTCCGTGACCGGAGGAGTGGCCCCGTCGGCTGCCGACCTCCGCCGTGGCGGCCACGGCCCGAACGGCCGATCAAGGCCTGAGGACCAAGAGTCCTCTGTTCCGGCGCGGGAAGAAGAAGAAGAAGAAAAAAAAAAAAAGAAGAAAAGGAAAAGAAAGGAAAAGAAAAAGAAGAAAAAGAAAGAAAAAGGAAAAGAAAAAGAAAAAAAAAAGAAAAAAAAGAAAGAGAAGGGGCGGAGAGAGAGAAACTCTCTCTCTCTCTAGATTTTAGGATTTATGAAATTAATTAAAAAAAAATTAAATTAAAAATAAAATTAGGATGTCCATGGATTAATTCGAAAACTGGGATGCTATCGACGAATTGATCCTAGTGGGGATATTAGATTTTAATAATTTAGTTATTTTTAATTCGATGAAATTTTGATTTAAAATATGATATTTGACGTATCAGGTTCTGAGAAGGATTTTTGAGATCCCTAGAATTTTAGTTTGGACTTTCTTTTGAGGTAAGTAGTGTTTACTTTTACTGAATTTATCTGGTATATTATGAATTAAATAAATTTATGCATGCTTACGATTAAAATTATTTATTGAAATAATTGTTGAAAATTATTTATGATGAAAGTTAATTGTAGAAAATTATTTATGATTGAAGTTATTTGTTGAGCAATTATTATGATGATATATGATCTCAAAGAATGTTATAATTGATTTGACTCGAATATCAATTAATTTTATTATTCTTGAATATAATATATGAATTGGAAGACAATATGAAATTGACAACCTGACTGTGTTGAGGACCCCGCCAATGGAGGCATATACGTTGGCAATTGACTGTCCTGAAGATTTATGTCGCCAGTGAGACCAGCGACATATCGCCAGATAGACCAGCGACAAAACCGCCAGCTAGACCAGCGGTTTCAAAGGACTTGGCTGCCAGATGATTCGCAGCCCACCGCAAGCAGATACGCGGTATTATGACCCTGCCACAGGGATAATGTGGTCATAGTCATGGTTGGTAAGAAGAATTTAAGAAATTGATGAATTTAAGAAGAAAAGCATAATTAGAAATTATGATGAATTGACTTTTATATATGATTGACAATATGAATATGATTTCATGAAATTACATATTGATTTGTTATGCATAGTATTATTTGCCTGATTATTCAGTTAAAGGTATACACTGCTTACTGGGCTATTTAGCTCATGATAAGTTTTATGTTTTTCTTACAGATCCAGAAAATTAGCATGATGCGGGATTTCGGTTGGGAGAGCGATTAGAGATGGAGTTAACTCATTGATTTAGGATTTTTCTCAGAATTGATTCAAGACCTTTAGTTTTATTTTTAGTATTGACTTTGTCAGACAGTTACTTTCTTTTGAACACTTAGTTTTGATTTGTTATTTGAACCAAAGTTTGATTATTGAATAAAGAAAAATTTATTTAAATGTTTGTGAAGATATCATGATGAGATGCCTTGCATGCTTATGAAAAAAGTATTCTATAAGTATGCGGCGGTTGCCATGACCCTCGATTCACAATCTCAGGTCGGGGGCGTGACAATTAATATGGTATCAGAGCATAAGTAGATAGATAAGGACATGTAGAATAAAGTGAGCGAGTGATGGGTAGACATTAGGAAATTGAAAGGTTAGTTATGATGATTATGATTTGACCTGTCACAAGTTATAATCTTATTAAGAATAAGTTATTATCTCAAATCTATCATAGGTCAATATGCCTCCACGATGAGTGAGGAATACTCAAGGAGCGGTAGGAGGGACATCAAATCCACTTGGCGATAATACTCCCCAATTAAACAGTGGCACAACACAGCAGGAGGGAATCCATGATCCTACCGAAAATACTCCGACAGTACAGGAGGAGCCGAACATGACTCAACTAATGCAAACTCTGATCGCAGTAGTTCAAACACAGCAACAGTTACTTCAACAACAACATGCACAGCCACGTCAGCAATTTCCATCGATACCTGGATATGGAGAACATCCGATGCAGAGAAACAATATCGTTGAATTTAAGAAGCTAGCTCCTCCAGCCTTCAAAGGGACCATCGAGCCACAAGAAGCAGATAACTGGATTATGGAAATGGAGAAGGCCTTCGCTGTGCAAGAATGCCACGATGAAGAGAAGATCCGCTATACAGCATATCTGTTACAAGGCGAGGCATACAACTGGTGGCGTATACTGGAACAAAAAATATGAGCACGATGGGATACCACTTACTTAGGAGAGATTTCGAGATGAATTCTTTGACAAGTATTTCTTCCGAAGTGTCAGAATAAGAAAGAACAGGAGTTCATTCACCTGAGACAGGGTAACAGATCCGTTGCAGAATATGAAGCCAAATTCACGGAGTTAGCCAAATTTGTTCCGAGATTAGTTGAGATTGAGCAAGACAAAGTACACAAATTTAAAATGGGACTGAAGACAGAAATCAGGAGACAGGTTGTACCCTATGAGCTAACTACCTATGCCTCAGTTGTGAACAAAGCTCTAATAATTGAGAGAGAAGCTAATGAAGCTCATGCGGAGCGTGAACGGAATCAGAAGAAGAGAAATAGGTTTAGTGAAACTCAAGGACGAAACCAGAACAATAAGGTTCCAGCAAAGAAGCCAGCAACTGATAAGAATCGTGAGAATGAGGCAGCTAGATGTTCGAGATGCGGCCGAAGAGAGTATGAGACTTCTAATTGCCCATGAAATACTGGTTCGTATTTTAGATGTGGCCAGAAAGGACACAAGATTGCAGATTACCCCCAGATGGACGAAAATAGATCAACACAAGCAAAGGATGGAGGTCAAAGGCCGAAAACTCAAGGAAGAATCTATGCTCTCACACAACAGGATGCTCAGGCCTCCAATGCTGTGGTGACAGGTACCATTCCTGTATCTGGTATTCATGCTTCAGTTTTGTTTGATTCTGGTGCTAAACACTCCTTTATATCCACTACTTTTATTAGACAGCATGATATAGGTTGTGAACCCATGAAAACCAAATTATATGTTGAGACACCAGTTGGTGGTATTTTGAGTACCGAAAGTGTGTGCAAGTCTTGTAGTATCAAGATAGGAGAAAGAGAATTACCGACAGATTTGGTGGTCCTGGATATGCATGATTTCGATGTCATTCTAGGAATGGATTGGCTGGCTACTTATCATGCCTCTGTGGATTGTCATGGAAAGAGAGTGAACTTTCACATACCGGGAGAATTAACTTTTAGTTTTGATGGAAGTACAGGAACCACCCCTCCACGTATTATTTCACTCGAACAAGCTAGACAGATGATAAGAAAGGGATGTAGAGGTTACCTAGTATCAATAAAGAATAAAGAACATGATGAATTGAAGTTACAGGATATTCCTATCGTAAATGAATTTTCGGATGTATTCATTGATGATTTAGTCGGACTACCCCCAGATAGAGAACTTGAATTTACTATTGAGTTGGCACCCAATACCAGTCCGATTTCTAAAGCTCCTTATAGAATGGCCCCTATGGAGTTAAAGGAGTTAAAAGATCAATTACAGGATTTATTGGATAAAGGTTTTATAAGGCCTAGTGTATCTCCTTGGAGAGCTCCAGTCTTATTTGTGAAGAAGAAAGATGGTAGTATGAGACTCTGTATCGACATAGAGAGTTGAATAAAAATACTATCAGAAATAAGTATCCTCTACCTCAAATTGATGATTTGTTTGATCAGTTGCAAGGTGCACAAGTCTTTTCTAAAATTGATCTTCGTTCAGGGTATCATCAGTTAAAAATCAAAATAGAGGACATACCAAAGACGATATTTAGAACTCGTTATGGACATTATGAATTTTTAGTGATGCCTTTTGGATTAACCAATGCTCCAGCAGCCTTTATGGATTTAATGAACAGAATATTCAGATCTTATCTTGATAAATTTGTTGTCGTATTTATTGATGATATCTTAATATATTCTAGAAGTAAATTGGAGTATGAAGAATATTTACGGTGTCTGCTACAAATATTGAGGAAAGAAAAACTTTATGCCAAATTTAAGAAGTGTGAATTTTGGTTGGACAAAATAGCCTTTTTAGGACACATCGTATCTAAGGATGGAATTTCTGTGGATCCAGCAAAAGTGGAAGCTGTGATGCAGTAGAACAGACCTACAAATATTTCTGAGATTCGAAGTTTTCTGGAAATGGCAGGGTATTATAGACGATTTGTAGAAGGATTTTTCCGCATAGCTGCACCTTTGACTCGTCTTACTCAAAAAGGGGTTAAATTCGAGTGGTCTGAAGATTGTGAACAGAGTTTCCAAGAATTAAAACAACGATTAGTGTCAGCCCCTATCCTTACTATACCAACAGGAGATGAAGGTTTCACAATATATAGTGATGCATCTAAAAAGGGACTCGACTGTGTATTAATGCAACATGGTAAGGTAGTAGCCTATGCCTCAAGACAATTGAAACCATATGAACAAAATTATCCGACACATGATTTGGAATTAGCTGCAGTAATTTTTGCTCTAAAAATTTGGAGACATCACTTATACGGTGCGCAGTGTGAAGTGTTTACTGATCATAAGAGTTTGAAGTACATTTTTACACAGAAAGAATTAAACATGAGACAGAGAAGGTGGTTAGAACTATTAAAAGATTATAATTTAATAATCCATTATCATCCGAAAAAAGCTAATGTTGTTGCTGATGCCCTTAGTAGAAAATCTGTAGAAAATTTGGCGGTTTTAATCACACACCAAAGTCAATTGTTAAAGGATATAAGAAAACTGGAATTAGACATCCGAATATATGACTCAACAGTACGGTTAGCCAACTTGAGGGTTCAGCCAACACTCATAGAAAGAATTACAGTTGCCCAGAATAATGATCCACAACTAATGAAAAGAAGAAATTCAGTGGAAGCTGGTGTTCAATCTGAATTCAAGATACATGAAGACGGTTCGTTAAGGTTCGACAACAGGATTTGCGTACCCATTGATTCAGCACTCAAGCATGAAATACTTCAGGAGGCACATCAGACCGGTTATACAGTTCATCCGGGAGGTACTAAGATGTATAGAGACTTAAAAAAAATATACTGGTGGAATAATATGAAGAGAGAGATCGCTCAATTCGTGGCTCAATGTTTGGTGTGTTAACAAGTTAAAGCTGAACATCAAAGACCGGCGGGACTACTTCAACCTCTTGATATTCCAGTCTGGAAGTGGGAATATATCACTATGGATTTTGTAACTGGACTACCGAAGACCCCCAGTAAAAATGATGCAGCCTGGGTGATTGTGGACCGATTGACAAAGTCTGCACACTTTCTACCAATTAGAGTTGGATTTACTTTGGAAAGACTAGCGAAGTTATATATGAAAGAAATTGTAAGACTACATGGAATTTCAGTGACCATCGTATCGGATCGAGACATCAGATTTGTATCACAGTTTTGGAAGAGCTTACACAAGGCATTAGGAACAAAATTGAACTTCAGTACAGCTTTTCATCCACAGACTGATGGTCAGTCAGAGAGAACTATTCAGATCTTAGAAGATATGTTGAGAACCTATATTTTGGATATGAAAAGTTTATGGGATGAGCATCTACCTTTGATTGAGTTCGCTTACAATAACAGTTATCAGGCTAGCATTGGTATGGCACATTACGAAGCTTTATATGGTAGAAGATGTCGGTCACCGATTCACTGGGATGATGTCGGTGAGCGAAAAATATTGGGTCTCGAACTTGTTCAACAAGCAGTCGAGAAGATTCAATTAATTAAAGAACGACTACGGGCAGCACAAAGCAGACAGAAAAGTTATGCAGACAACAGGAGATGGAAATTAGAATTTCAAGTCGGTGACCATGTGTTTCTCAAAGTATCTCCTTCAAAAGGAATCTCAAGATTTGGCATTCGTGGTAAATTGAATCCTAGATATGTGGGTCCGTTTGAGATTTTGGAAAGAATTGGTGAGGTGGCTTATCGACTTGCCTTACCCCCTTCACTTGCAGGAGTACATAATGTTTTTCATGTTTCTATGTTAAAGAAATATTTACCAGATCCAAGTCACATTGTCGAACTTGAACCAGTACAAGCCAGGAAGGATCTAACATATGAAGAATACCCGATACGGATCGTAGACCGTAAAGAACAGGTGCTGAGACGTCGCAACATTCCTTATGTCAAGGTACAGTGGAGTCGGCATTCAGAAAGAGAAGCTACTTGGGAGCTAGAGGAAGAAATGAAGCAAAAAATATCCCCAGCTCTTCGAGACTACAGGTATGAAAAATTTTGAGGACGAAATTTTTTTTTAGGGGTGAAGAATGTTGTAGCCCAAACCCATTACAGCCCACAAAAGCCCAAAACGAAAAAAAAAAAAAATAGAGTTAAACCGGGAAGAAGACTCCCGGTAGGAGTCTTCTTCTCCGGCGAGACCCAGGGACTTTAGGAGTCCTAGGATCCCTCGAAATCCTAGGACTCTCTATAAGAAGGTCTCTCCTCTCTTTGGAATCAATCCATCGGCCTCTTCTCCCTCTCTTTCTCTCCGTTTTTCCCGAAGAAGAGCCGCGGGCACAGTTGGGTTTCTCGTCGTGTTTTCTCTCCGACGAAGTCACCGGAGGTCAAGGTAAGTTTCCCTCCTTTTCCTCCCTTCCTTCCTCTTTCCCCCGTGCATTTGTGCGCGGTGGCCGGTGACGAGTGTCGCCGATCTACCGATGGGAAAGAGACTCTGTTTTTGAGTCTTTTTTTTCCTTGAAATCTCTGACGCCGGCGATCGGAATTGATCGCCGGTCATGTTTCCTCCGTGACCGGAGGAGTGGCCCGTCGGCTGCCGGCCTCCGCCGTGGCGGCCGCGGCCCGAACGGCCGATCAAGGCCTGAGGACCAAGAGTCCTCTGTTCCGGCGCGGGAAGAAGAAGAAGAAGAAGAAAAAAAAAGAAGAAAAGGAAAAGAAAGGAAAAGAAAAAGAAGAAAAAGAAAAAAAAGGAAAAGAAAAAGAAAAAAAAAAGAAAAAAAAGAAAGAGAAGGGGCGGAGAGAGAGAAACTCTCTCTCTCTCTAGATTTTAGGATTTATGAAATTAATTAAAAAAAATTAAATTAAAAATAAAATTAGGATGTCCATGGATTAATTCGAAAACCGGGATGCTGTCGACGAATTGATCCTAGTGGGGATATTAGATTTTAATAATTTAGTTATTTTTAATTCGATGAAATTTTGATTTAAAATATGATATTTGACGTATCAGGTTCTGAGAAAGATTTTCGAGATCCCTAGAATTTTAGTTTGGACTTTCTTTTGAGGTAAGTAGTGTTTACTTTTACTGAATTTATCTGGTATATTATGAATTAAATAAATTTATGCATGCTTGCGATTGAAATTATTTATTGAAATAATTGTTGAAAATTATTTATGATGAAAGTTAATTGTAGAAAATTATTTATGATTGAAGTTATTTGTTGAGCAATTATTATGATGATATATGATCTCAAAGAATGTTATAATTGATTTGACTCGAATATCAATTAATTTTATTATTCTTGAAAATAATATATGAATTGGAAGACAATATGAAATTGACAACCTGACTGTGTTGAGGACCCCGCCAATGGGGGCATATACGTTGGCAATTGACTGTCCTGAGAATTTATGTCGCCAGTGAGACTAGCGACATGTCGCCAGATAGACCAGCGACAAAACCGCCAGCTAGACCAGCGGTTCCAAAGGACTTGGCTGCCAGATGATTCACAGCCCACCGCAAGCAGATACGCGGTATTATGACCCTGCCACAGGGATAATGTGGTCATAGTCATGGTTGGTAAGAAGAATTTAAGAAATTGATGAATTTAAGAAGAAAAGCATAATTAGAAATTATGATGAATTGACTTTTATATATGATTGACAGTATGAATATGATTTCATGAAATTACATATTGATTTGTTATGCATAGTATTATTTGCCTGATTATTCAGTTAAAGGTATACACTGCTTACTGGGCTATTTAGCTCATAATAAGTTTTATGTTTTTCTTACAGATCCAGAAAATTAGCATGATGTGGGATTTCGGTTGGGAGAGCGATTAGAGATGGAGTTAACTCATTGATTTAGGATTTTTCTCAGAATTGATTCAAGACCTTTAGTTTTGTTTTTAGTATTGACTTTGTCAGACAGTTACTTTCTTTTGAACACTTAGTTTTGATTTGTTATTTGAACCAAGGTTTGATTATTGAATAAAGAAAAATTTATTTAACTGTTTGTGAAGATATCATGATGAGATGCCTTGCATGCTTATGGAAAAGTATTCTATAAGTATGCGCGGTTGCTATGACCCTGATTCACATCTCGGATCAGGGGCGTGACATAGAGTAAGATCATTGTAAATATTGAAGTCAACAAAATCAATCAATAATGTTAATTTTTAGTAATACATAAAAAATATTTAAAGCAAGGAATCACAATAAGCATACATGCATAAATGTCAATGGATCATCAAAATCAATCAATTCAATAAAATAATTTTAGCAAACATTAATGGTGTGATGTCAAAATAAGTTTAGCTTTTGTCAAGTATCATCACCCATCCATTTTGAGTCTTAAACATCCATTCTTTAAGCATTTGCTCCTTTTATGCCATTGGATGCTTAGCATACCTACAAAATTATTTTCTAAGTTTTGGTACCTAGTCTTCTTGGGTCTATTGGAGTTAGAACATATGTTTTTTTTTCAGAATCCAAATTTATTTTACTAAAGTATGATCAATTCTTTTAATATTACATTTAAAAATTTTATGATCTACTTTGTTGCATTTAAAATATGTGATAGAATGATTTTTAAATGAAGCTTTACTAAATATGTTCTTGATAAATTCTATTTTTTGGAAGGATTGAACCCAATGCCAGCTTTATCAAAATTAGCTTTTTGATTATCTAAAATCAATTGAAACTTTTGTGAATCATTTGTAAATTTTTCAAATATAGGCTTCAATACTACAATCTCTTTTCTAAGATTATCATTTTCTTGTATAAGAGATTTTTCAGATTTCAAAAGAATTTTTTTTTCTTCAACTAATACTTTTTTTTTCTTCAAAAGTTCTTCTTTTTCCATTAAAATTTTATTCTTTTCTTTAGCTAAAGATATATTTGAACTTTTAAGTTTCTTATTTTTTAGTTCAATCTTTTTATATTCATCCATTAACTCATCAAAGGCTTCATCAAATGTAAAATTGAAAGAATGTTTAATATTTACCTCATTATTGCAAATCATGAGGCAAGGATTTGTAATATTTTTTTCTCTTCCATATTTTTCTCTTCTTTGCCTTGGTCCCCCTTAATCAAAGTTTTTTGTTCTTTGTTTCTTCTTCTTCTTTTCATCCTCATGAGCTATGAGGCATAAGTTGGGGTGAGCTTCCTTATCTTCTTGTTGATTAGCTCTCTCACAAGTTATTTCTAATTTCTTCCATACTTATTTTGCCGAAATGCAAGAGAAAATTAAGTTAAATTCATTTAAATTCAATGAATAATAAAGTATATTCATGGCCTTAGCATTCAAATAGATCATTTCTTTATTATCAATAAATGTATTGAGTGCATGTGGGCCATTGACTATAATTTTTCATAAATTATAATCATGTGCTTGCATAAAAATTTTCATCTTAGCTTTCCAATCGATGTAATTTGATCTATTAAATAGTGGGGGTCTATCTATAGAATGGCCTTCATTAAAAAAGAATTTCATTTGGGTTGCCATGATTTTTGGATCTAGACTATTAGGTCAACAACAAATAACAGAGCACTTGCTCCGATACCACTTGTTGCCTAGAAAGATAGTAATCCAAGAGGAGAGTGAATTGGATTCTTTAAAAATTTTAACTAAATCAATAATTTAAATAATGATGTGCTCCAATTTAAGCTATCTTAAGTGATTATAGGATGTATGCAATTATGTTGCAGCGAAATTGAAATAATAAAAGCAAGTAAGAATATAAAGTAAGAATTAAAAGCAAGACAAGTATGAAAGGGCAAAACTCAAATATATAAAAATTTATAATGGTTCGGTGTAATTCCGCACCTACATCCACTTTCTAAGAGCCTTTTAGAAATTTCACTATAATCCTCTTGATTACAGTGTGTTTGTTTTATCCGAACTTACAAACAAACTCAATTAATTTTTTAGGATCACTAATCAAAACTTTACACTGATTGTTTTTCGGGCTCATAATCAATTCAATTGATTTTATGGGCTCACAAACTAAAACCTACATTTATCTAATTTCGAACTTAGACGGGCCTAAACCTCAAGGTTTTCCTCCAAAGAAACTTGTAAAAAAAATAAATTACAAAGATAAAAATTTTTAGCATAAAAATAAAAATAGAAATGAACTCTTTGAAACTCGAAGTAGAAATCGAAGGATTGCTCTTTGAGACTTGACTTCTCATCAAATGATGTTTGAGAGGACGTGGAAGATGTTGGTAAGGATTTCTCTTGAAAGCTTTCAAAGATCAGTGCTCAATGTTCTTCTCTTTTTTTTTTCAAAGATATTTAATGAACCTCACTTATTTGAATATTTTTCTCTTCAATCTATCTTAATCTTCCTTTTTAAATTGATTCTCTAACTTTTAATAGGATTGATATTTGCTGGATAATGAGTTTTGATCGTTAGGAGGCTTGGACTAGCCCTTGGAGTAAAAAACTAATTGTTAGAAATAATTTTGCATACTTCTGAAAATTCTGCAGACCTAGCCATTGTAACTTAAGTTGACTCGAATAACCTTCGAGTCTACCTTCCCAAAACACTCCTCCCTATCTTTTTCTGCAACTTCTACTCGAATAATTCAAGTCGACTCAAACTACCATTTGAATTTCTGCAAGTCTACTTGAATTTCTGTGAGTCTACTCAGATTTTTTATCCTTTTTCCTTTGAGTCAACTTGAATGACACTCAAGTCAAATCGAGTGCATGTCGGCTGAAATTTTAGTATGCCAAAACCCTCTTTTCTTTTATTTTTCAGCTTGAGTTGACTTAGATAAAATTTGAGTCGATTCGAATGACAGCTAATTGAAAAATTCTGAATAAATTTCTATATAAGTGACTTTTTGACTTTATCTTTGAGGACTTCTTCCATCTTGATTTTTATGGTTTTTCCCATCATGAAGGCTTCCAAAAACTTTTTGTTTGAAGTTTACTTGAGCATTTAAAATCATTCTTTTCTTTGACTTAACTTTTTTTAAGAAGATTTCTTTTATGGATAATTTCTTCATTTTCAGCACTTGAAAAATTCTATATTTACTCATGAACACATGATTAGTAACATAATCACTCAAAATTTTAGAATCATCAAAATTAATTATAGAGTCAATATATACATTTCAGATAAGATATGATGTTAAAAAATAAATACGATAGATAAATATAAGAACATATTTCATGCTAATTTAAGTAAATCAAATATTTTTAAATATTTATATGCATACATAATTATAAATCTACTCGAATTAAGTAATATAACTTAACAATATTAACTATGACTACACTTATATCCTATGGTGGGGCTAGAATGGAAGCAATGGGCTCAATCAAAATGTGAATGCATAATCTATATTAACAGGATCCAGAAAACTAATGCATAACCTCCATTGACAGAGTCAAAAAAAACCAATGCACAACTCCCATTGATATGATTTAGAGAACTAATGCATAATCTCCATTGACAAGATCTAAAGAATATCAATATATAACCCTCATTAGTAGGGCACACTAAACATAGTTAGGTTGAGAGTTCAAATCCAATGCATATACAAGAATACCTTTGCAAGGTAACATATATGTCATAATTTTGGCCAACATATTCCATAATAAATAAATAAATTATATTTAAAAAAAATTAATATTTGTAAATCACTTTCTATTGAAATATAATTTCATAAATCATACATAAATTAAAGATCCAAATAAATTCAAAAGTTTTGTTTCCAATCTTCAATAAACAGATCATACTGCAGAATTCACTGTTGGATATCATTTTATCAAGATGATCACATCCTTATAAAGAATTAAGTTCAATAATTCAGAAGGGTATGAATAACCATGAAATATAGCATTGACAGATATTCGCATCCAACAGTTTGGGTCAGTATAATTATCATAACTTCATTGACCAAGATTATGCTAGGAGATAGTTGGTTCAACATAGATCAACTATGATCAAATTAGTAGTGTTTGACAAGAACCAAAGTGGAGACCAATATATAGTTCAACGATCAAAAGTCAACTCAATCAAGTAACTTCATCTAATTAAAGGTAGCTAAGATACAAGAACTTAATAGAGATCAACAATGATCAGATCCTGCGATGCTCAACACAGACTCAGATATTATGGATATGCTGTTCGACCTATAGGATGGTTCAAAATCTATCTATCACATCAACTCGGATTCAAAGTAACATGGCTCAATACCTTTCAATAAATTCACAAATCAAGTAGAGAGAATGATGGAGAAGTAGATAAAGGAATTAAGAGAGTGGAACAAAGCTGACCAAGCGATACTAGTCGGCATCCCCATCAATCCAATCAAGGTTTTAGTCAAATCATTAATGAACTAATGTATAGATGGTTCGATATAAATCATTGACAATCAAATCTAGGGATACCTAGTTTGGCCAAGATGGGTGCAGATACGTTGCCCGACAATCATGAATTAGAACTCTCTTCACCAGAGTTAGATCAGAATCATTGAATGAAAATCCTTTACTAGATCAATCATAGAGAGAGAAACATAAAGAGAGAGAGAAATGGTCTAGATAGAGAAATCATAGAGAGAAAGTAGAGAGAGAAATAATTCCAGAGAGAGAAGGAGAGGGGGGAGAGAAGAGAACTCTCTCTTCTTCCCCCATTTTTTCCTTTTCTTCTTTTTTCTTTTCTTTTTCTTTCTTCCTTCTTTTCTTCTTCCTTTTCTTTTCTTTTCCTCGATTTCTTCACAAAATAAGGCACTTTGGGTCACCGTTCTTTCCCGAAATAAGTGGGGGCATCAATCAAAGATGGTCGTGGTTGGAGATGTGAGCCACCAGCCATGGCGGCACTATCAGATTTCCTCACTTGGCAAATCAGCAATGGTGAACAGTTGGAAAAATCAAAGAGAAGATGCGAAGAATAGGGGAAAATTGGAGGCTCGATTTTTCAAAAAAAATTTGATGATAGCCGACCAAGATTCTTGACCCACAATCATAAAGGAGATGAATAAAAATAATATGAAAGATTGAGGGAACCTTACCTTTGTCTCTGACAGTGCTTGAACCATTGTGATGGTAAAAGTCATCGAACGAAAATCTGGCAATCACCGACATTTTTCCCATCTAATGTAAGATTATTGGTAAGGGATCAGAGGGAGGGGGATTAGGCTCTTAAATTGAGCCAGAGGGGTGCTAGAGTCTGACCCAAATTCAAACTTCATTCAATGAATTCAGAGAGAAGACTCCCATTGAGAGTCTTCTTTCTTTCCCCTTTTTTGGTGCTTTAAAATCGTGCAACTTCTTTTTGTGAGCTAGATTGGGATATCATATTCTCATTCCCTGAAAAGAAATTTTATCCTTAAAATTTTTGTTATCCATGCTTTCAAAAGTTGAAAATTTATAGTTCTAATTTCATCCTCAAACTTTTTGATATTTTAATTCTCAATGTAATTTCATGATTAAATCATCTCACAAGGAAAAGGTCAATAACACAATAGTTGATCTAAATAAAAATCATTCTCTAATAATCAAAATCAATATCTTAATTCTAAAAAGGAATATAAGATTTTTTGCCAAAATATCAACTATTAATGATTTAAGTGATCTATCATAAGATCATAAACAAACTCTAATATGCTCTCAGTAAACAAACATTCGAACAAAAGGTCAATACACAATCTTACATTATTTCCAACAAATAGAGATGCATAAGCTTCAATTTTAGAAGAAGAGAAATTCACCTATATATATTTCAACTCCAAGATCAAAATTGATGGTTCACTAACTAAGATTCAAAATGCTAAAAAAATTTTCTTAGCATGGTAGATAGGAGAGCTGCTTGTGAAAAATCATACAATGACATTCAAAATAATCTAGAATCTAAAATATTATCCTTTCTATTATCAATAAATTTTTCTATAGAGAAAATCAAATCAAATCAAATAATCTATTATAATCTTTTTAATTCAAAAAGTTGATATTGCTGATTAGTTTAAAATCATCCAAACCATCATACTTTCATTGCGCACTTTGATTTAACCCATTAAAATTCTCTAGATGCAATAAATAAGTTTCAATCAAAATATTACTTTGTTTTGAAAAAAATCTAAAATTTGATAAAAAAAGTTTAAGTCTTATCCCCAATACGTATTGAGCACATCTATTAAAATCAATCTTTCAGTCAATTGACAAATTCAAAATCATCATATAAATTTACTATAATTCAATATAAATCAAATATTAATTTTTATATCAATTTAGTTAGATAATTTCAAATCAAAATCTCATAAGTAAAATCAATAAGGAAAACCTTTTGATGCTCCATCAAATTAAGACTTAAATCAAAATATATTAATAAAACTAACTCAATCATCTTTTCTAGAGTTTCTTTTCTTAGAATCTTCAACATCTATCAAATACCTTCCATAGTTATCATGAACACCTTTAAAAATTAAATTCTCCATGCCATATTGATTTCACCAGTGACCTCAATAAGGATGGCAAAATCTTATGTCAACTCGTAAACTCAAATTTTTGAATTAAATTTCATATGCACCACATAGTTTATGATAGACATAAATAAAATATATTTTTTATCCAATAATGGTAATCAAAATTATCAAAGATTCCATCACGGTGGATCCTTTCAAACCTCAAAATAAAATTAGTTCCTTCAATAAAAAAATAGACCTATTAGCAATGTCCCCAAATATAATTTTCTTCTACATGCAAGCTTCATACACGATCTACATTCTAGGTTCAACCTCAAGAAATATTACAATCAAATATATTAAAAATGTTCTTAGTCCAAATATGGAACACATTATTATAAATAAGAATTATCTTGTCACAAAACAATAAATTCAAACTAAGCAATATTATAGTATTCTTCTCATATCAAATTTAAGCTTGTAATTCACTTAAATAACTGATAATCAAATTAATAATCACAATGCATAATAAAATTTATGATTAATCCTCTTACAATTACTTTAGATCAAAATCCAACTAATAATAACAAGATCCCTAAATTGTCCATCATATATCAAACCCTATATATCATAATTCCATTGTAATTTTTTATATATATTCATATATAACCAACGGGATTGCCCCCGGGCATCTTTTCCGGTGCCCTCCCCTCCTTCCTCCACTTGATCTTCGCCCGATGCCTCCCCGTAAGGTATCCACACGGCGATCCACAGCCTCCGCGGTCAGATCTCAGGCTCCGGCCTCACCTCCAGTTTTCCAGCCTCCTCCTCCTCCTCCGGCGACGGCGGTCGGCGTGGAGCAATTTGATTTGCTGGCACAGCAGGTCAGAGGCCTCACTGAAGCTGTGCAGGCAATGCAGCAGTAGCAGCAGCCGCAGGCATCGGTGCGCCTGGAAAGAGTGTCACCGAAACACCAAAATCCGACGGTGGGGCGGGCCACTTGGGCCAGCCGCCCCGTCTTTCTTGGGAAGACGAACCTGAGGGTGGAGAGCCCTCAATCGGATCATAACTCCACCCTGGAAGATCCCTACCCCATTCTGCCAGAGGACCCTCGAGACCCGAAGTCGAGAGGATTTCCTGGATCGGAGACTCCAGGAGATGAACCAGCGGATCGAAGAACTCCGCCACGCTCCCCCCGCTTACGATGAGGATATTTGCACTGATCCTCCCTTTTCTCAAATGATCATGCAGGAACCGATCCCGCCAAACTTCAAACTCCCCCAGTTCGAAAGCTACGACGGGACTTCGGACCCAGTCGATCATCTGGAGGCCTTCCGGATGATGATGCTGCTTCATGGCACACCCGACGCCATTCTGTGTCGAGCCTTCCCAACCACCTTGAAGGGAGCGGCGAAAAACTGGTACTCGACGCTGAAGCTGGGTACCATCTTTTCCTTCGATCAGATGAGCCACCAGTTTGTGGCCCATTTTGTCAGCAGCCGGCGCCCCCGGAAGGGCTCGGAGTCCCTCATTAATATCAAGCAGAGGGAGGGGGAGTCAATTCGGGCCTACATCAACCATTTCAATGTCGCAGCACTGGAGGTCCAGAATTTGGACCAATTGGTAGCAATGGCCGCTCTGAAGGGCGGCCTTCAGAAGAATGACCTTTTGTTCTCCCTGGAGAAGAAGTACCCCAGGAATTTTGCTGATTTGTTGGCTCGGGCTGAAGGGTACGCCCGAGCAGAGGAGGCCTTCAAAATGAAGGATGAGGAGACTGTGAGAGAGCGGCAGGCGGGAGACTCGAGTAAGCCCGCAGTCGAAAAAAAGCCGAGAGAAGCTCGACCGCATTCTCGATCCCCTCTTGGGCACAAGTGTGTCCATACTCCTCCCGGGTATGCAGACAGAGAAGTCCGGACCACGGAGTCCGGCGGGGTTCTCCACCAGGAAGATTCCGCAACTATGCCCCCTCAATGCCTCGAAGATCCAGGTACTGATGGAGGTCAGGGAACAGCTCCCTAGGCCAGAGAGGATGCGCACACACCCCGAGAAGTGCAACCCCAATAAGTTCTGTCTCTACCATCGCGACCACGGCCACGACATGGAGGAATGCATCCAGCTTCGAGACGAGATCGAGGAGCTCATCCAGCGAGGTCGACTCGACAGGTTCATTCGTCGCCGGCCTGAGGGTAGAGAAGATCGGCCAAGGGCCCTGCCGCAACCTGAGCCGCCAAGGAGGGAGGAGCAGCCCAGAGATCGGCCTCCAATCGGGACCATCGACTCCATCACCGGAGGACCTCAAGGAGGAGTAGACCTTCCACGACCATGGAACTCAAGAAACCTGTAAATGTATTGCTCACGACTTTACCTTGAATCAAAATTTCTTTCGACTTTACATATCTTTCCCTTTCGGCATGGACTTGTTACGATTGGAGGCGACCCCTTCAAACAATTAAAACAAGGTCATGTTAGGAATAGGAGGAGAACCTCATCCTAACATGAGCAAAATGAAAGTCCGATTATTTTAAGATCGGATCAGGGGAAAGGCCCATATAACGGCCCTTGGACGCCCCCTGAGCCATGTCAGAGACAGGAGGAGAACATCGCCCTAACATGAGCAAAGTCAAAGGCCCGATTCTTTTAGACCGGATGGGGGGAGAGGCCCTACAACGCCCTTACGCGCCCCCACAGCCATGTTAGGGACAGGAGGAGAACCTCACCCTAACGTGAGCAAAGTCAAAGGCCCGGTTCTTTTAGACCGGATGGGGGAGAGGCCCTACAACACCCTTATGCACCCCACGGCCACGTCAGGGACAGGAGGAGGACATCGCCCTAACGTGAGCAAAGTCGAAGGCCCGATTCCTCTTAGATCAGATGGAGGGAGAGGCCAAACAGCGCCCACATGTGCCCCCACAGCCTTGTTAGGGACATGAGGAGAACCTCGCCTAACATGAGCAAAGTCGAAGGCTCGGTTCTTTTAGACCGGATGGGGGGAGGCCCTTGCGACGACCCTTATGTGCCCCCACAGCCCCGTTGGGAACAGGATGAGAACCTCTCCCTAACTTGAGCAAAGTCGAAGGTCCGATTCTCTTTAGACCGGATGGAGGGAGAGGCCCTGCAACACCCATATGCACCCCCACAGCCCTATTAGGGACAGGAGGAGAACCTCGCCCTAACTTGAGCAAAGTCGAAGGCCCGGTTCTCTTTAGACCGGAAGGGGGGAAGGGCCCAGCAATGCCCATATGTACGCCTACGGTCGTGTTAGAGACAAGAGGTCGACCTCGTCCTAACTAGAGCTGAAACCTGTTACGACAGAAATAGGGAAAGAACCTCATCCCAGCATCAATTAAAGTCTGGTCGTTCAAGACCAGAAGAGAAAAAGGGGGGACCTTCTCCAGTGGCCCCTTCGCGATAAGACTCCGTCCGGACTCCTACGAGAGCCAGACTTCATCCCTGACTTCGGCCGCCAGTAAACTCCGTCCGGACTCCCACGGGGGCCGGACTCCGCCTCCAACCTCAACTGCTGGAAGGCTTCACTCGGACTCCTACGGGAGCCGAGCTCCGTCCGCGACTTCACTTACAGGTAAACTCTGTCCGGACTCCTACGGGAGCCGGACTTCGTCCCTGACCTTGATTGCAGGTGGACTTCGATCGGACTTCTACGGGAGCCAGATCTCATTTCTGACTCCAGCTACAGGCAAACTCCTTCCGGACTCTTACGGGAGCCAGAATCTCGTCCCCAACTTTGACCGCTGGTAAGTTCCGTCCGGGAGCCAGATTTCGCCTCTGACTTCAATCGCAGGTAAACTCCGTCCGGACTCCCACGGGAGCCGGACTTCGCCTCGACTTCACTTGCGGGAGCCGAACTCCTGTAGCCCCACCAAGAGCGGAGGAAAAATTCCAAATGAAAAAAAGAGAGAAAAAGAGAGAAGAGAAAAGAGAGAAAGAAGAAGAGAAGTAAAGAGAAGGGAATACAACCACAACAATGGTAAAGAAAGGAAGTTCGGCAAACAACAATTCGATGCAAAGCGCAAGCGAAGTAACAAAATTTCCTTCTCATTTCTCGATGTACGTTACAAGATCTGGAGGGCCAGAAAAAGGAAACATTATTACAAGACTCGAAAGGGATACACCGGAGGCTACTTCGAGCTGTAGACTTCTCTTCCCGGTTCCATCCTTCCCAGCAGCATTTTCCAGCACGTGTGACAAGCCTCTCGGCTCTCGCCCCCGCCTCGTTCCGCTCCACCTCCGAAACCCCAACCCTAGGGGGAAAAAGATGGGATAGATTCCAGGGGGTAGCAAGGGCAACGGCAGCGGCGACGATGACCTGTTTCAAGAAGAATCGGAGTTACCCCGGAGGCAGCGATGGCACCGGAGATATGCGCCACCATCGGATGCTCCATGACAACCGCCGTCCTAGGTGTTCCGGCAAGGTCGGCATGCGCTACTTCCACCGTCCCCGCAATAAGTTTTACTGCCCCACCGTCGGCACCGACCGCTTCTGGTCCCTCAGTCCCGACGACATCAAGGATTCCGCCACGGCTTGTGACGACAGCTCTGCCCCCTTGACCGGTGTCGCTCCGTTCAGCTACTCTAAAATTCTCAGGCGGAACGCCTTCACCGGTTGTCCCCGTTGTTAAACCCCTGTTGTTGAAGAAATTCTCCCTCGAGCCCCTTTAAGACGACAGAACCCTCAGCGGCAGTTTGACAATCGGAGAACTCGCAGACTATTGTTCTCCTCCTTGCACTCTTCCTAGTCCGTGGCATCCTCTTGAGATTGGCCTCCGGGGCGGAGGCTCCGACGGGGGAACCCTTAGAAAGACTCGGGGGACTGGAGATGGCGGAGAGCCGGTGGAGATGGCAAAGACCGACGCAAAGGAATTCGGAGTCGGAAGGGGCACCGATGGAGCGGCTAAGTGGCTAAGTTCTCAAGCGAAAGAAGGATGTCGGCCCTCAGGCGAAGTGAAGCCCCTGGAGGAAAGGTGGGGGCTTAAATAGGCAACGGAGCTGGCGCAGTTATGGTGGCAGGTGTCCTTAGGCCAACCAGTGCCACCGCGTGTCCCACTCACCGCGACCTAGGGTTGACCGTTCGCGGACTTTCACGGCGTGATGCTTGGGATCACGTCCTGGTGGGAGTTCCGAAAAGACTCTTCGGGTCGCCCTAATCGGAAAAAGGCTCCAGCATGTGCGCATTAAATGCCAAAATATCTGAGGACGATCGCGCGCGGACATCGAGGGAGGAGCTGTGACAATCTTTCTGTACTTCTTTCATTCGAAATTCGATCTCGAAAGTAGGGGGACTGGTGTTGGGTATAAAATACCCTCAGCCGAAGTTCTTAACAGGATTGACCCTCCCAAGACTCCTTCGGCTTTCGACAGTAGATGGTATCTCCCCGGACTTCTCCAACAGCCGGATTCCCACAGTGCTGACTGAATTCCCCCGACGGACGAACTCCCACTACACCACCCGAGCTCCTTCAACATGAGTTCCCCCAGTTATCTATTAAACCGCCTTAAGCGCTCACTAAGCTCCGCCGTCAGCCGACTTTCTACGACTATCAGCTGCTCCCCGAAACCCTTCCAGACTTCTTCCAGTCGGGTTCAACTACAATCCGAACTACCCGGACTCCGCCAACAGCTGAACTTCCCTAACAGTAGATTCCTACAACTACCAGACTCAGCCCGGACTCCTACAGGAGCCAGATCTCGTCCCCGATCTCGACTGCGGAAAGGCTTCGTCCGGACTCCTACGGGAGCCAGGCTTCGTCCTCGACCCCGATTGCTGGTAAACTTTGTCCGGACTCCTACGGGAGCCGGACTTCGCCCCTGACTTTGATTGCAGGTGGACCTCGCCCGGGCTCCTACGGGAACCGGATCTCGTCCCCGACCTCGACTACTGAAAGGCTTCACCCGGACTCCTACGAAAGCTGAGCTCCGCCCGCGACTTCACTTACAGGTAAACTCCGTCCGGACTCCTACGGGAGCGGACTTCGTCCTCTGACCTTGATTGCAGGTGGACTTCGATCGGACTCCTACGGGAGCCAGATCTCGTCTCCAACTCCAGCTACAGGTAGGCTTCGTCCGGACTCCTACGGGAGCCGGATCTCATCCCCAACCTCAACTGCTGAAAGGCTTCACCCGGACTCCTACGGGAGCCGAGCTCCGCCCGCAACTTCACTTACAGGTAAACTCCGTCCGGACTCCTACGGGAGCCGGACTTCATCCCTGACCTTGATTGCAGGTGGACTTCGATCGGACTCCTATGGGAGCTGGGTCTCGTCCCCAACCTCAACTGCTGAAAGCTTCACCCGGACTCTACGGGAGTTGAGCTCCGCCCGCGACTTCACTTACAGGTAAACTCCGTCCGGACTCCTACGGGAGCTGGATTTCATCCCTGACCTTGATTGCAGGTGGACTTCGATCGGACTCCTACGGGAGCTAGATCTCATCTCCGACTCCAGCTGCAGGCAGGCTTCGTCCGGACTCCTACGGGAGCCGGGTCTCATCCCCAACCTCAACCGCTGAAAGGCTTCACCCGGACTCCTACGGGAGCCGAGCTCCGCCCGCGACTTCACTTACAGGTAAACTCCGTTCGGACTCCTACGGGAGCCGGACTTCGTCCCTGACCTTGATTGCAGGTGGACTTCGATTGGACTCCTACGGGAGCCAGATCTCGTCTCCGACTCCAGCTGCAGGCAGGCTTCGTCCGGACTCTTACGGGAGCCGGGTCTCATCCCCAACCTCAACTGCTGAAAGGCTTCACCCGGACTCCTACGGGAGCCGAGCTCTGCCCGCGACTTCACTTACAGGTAAACTCCGTCCGAACTCCTACGGGAGCCGGACTTCGTCCCTGACCTTGATTGTAGGTGGACTTCGACTGGACTCCTACGGGAGCTAGATCTCGTCTCCGACTCTAGCTGCAGGCAGCCTTCGTTCGGACTCCTACGGGAGCCGGATCTCGTCCCAACCTCAACTGCTGAAAGGCTTCACCCGGACTCCTACGGGAGCCGAGCTCCGCCCGCGACTTCACTTACAGGTAAACTCCGTCTGGACTCCTACGGGAGCCGGACTTCGTCCCTGACCTTGATTGCAGGTGGACTTCGATCGGACTCCTACGGGAGCCGGGTCTCGTCCCCAACCTCAACTGCTGAAAGGCTTCACCCGGACTCCTACGGGAGCCGAGCTCCGCCCGCGACTTCACTTACAGGTAAACTCCATTCGGACTCCTACGGGAGCCGGACTTCGTCTCTGACCTTGATTGCAGGTGGACTTCGATCGGACTCCTACGAGAGCCGGATCTCGTCCCAACCTCAACTGCTGGAAGGCTTCACCCGGACTCCTATGGGAGTCGAGCTCCACCAGCGACTTCACTCACAGGTAAACCCTGTCCGGACCCCTACGGGAGCCAGACTTCGTCCTTGACCTCGATTGCAGGTGGGCTTCGCCCGGACTCCTATGGGAGCCGGGCTCCATCCCCAGCTCGAGAAGACTCCGTCCAGATTCCTACGGGAGCCGGACTTCGTCCCCAACCTCAACTGCTGGAAGGCTTCGCCGGACTCCCATGGGAGCCGGGCTCCATCCTCGACCCGACTGCGGGAAGGCTTCGCTCGGGCTCCTATGGGAGTCTGGCTCCGCCCACGACTTCGCGTGCTGCTATAGGCAGACTTCGTCCGAACTCCCACGGAAGCCGATTTGCCTTCTACTCCGACGGCAGACAGACTTCGTTCGGACTCCGTGAGCCAGACTCCGTCTTCTATTTCGATTGCAGGAAGACCTCGTCCGAGCTCTATAGGTGCCGGACTTCACTTTCGACTCCAGCTACCGACTCCAACCGAACTCCGACCGACAAGTCTGGACCCCTTGGCAGGCCACAGTAACGGGCAGCACTGCTCCACTCCCTGCGACGGATTCCACGGCTCTATCACCCCCTGGCAGGCCGCAGCAATAGCCACGACTCTGCTCCACCTCCTGCGATGGATTCCACGTGGCTCCATCACTCCCTGGCAGGCCACAGTAACGGTAGCACTTCTCCACTCCCTGCGACGGATTCCACGCGGCTCCATCACCCTCTGGCAGGCTGCAGCAATAGCCACAACTCTGCTCCACCTCCTGCGATGGATTCCACGCGGCTCCATCACTCCCTGGCGGGCCGTAATAATGGCCATGATCCTGCTCCACTTCCTGCGACGGATACCGCGTGATTCTTCCAAGTTGCGACAACGGACGTCGCTCCGATCCCCGTGGCAGACTCACGTGGCATGCCCCGGTGATAGCCATGGATCCACTCCACTACTCTCCCAACAAACTTCCCTGACTCTGGGTGGCCCACTGCGAACGGTTACAGGCATCGCTATCAGTTTGTTGCCCCCTCCGTCTATAAAAAGGGAGACCCCAGATACGTTATTCTATAAGCTCTTATTTTTTACCTAGAAATTCTGCTAAAATCTTCGTTCGAGCACTCCATTCTTGTTGAGGCAGAGAACTGACTTGAGCGTCGGAGGGTCTTGCCGGAGCAACCCACCTCCGGTTTAGACTTCTTTTGAAGGTCCCGATGGCGACCGTGACTCTCTCGACTCCAGCTTCTCCGACGCAAGCAGATTTTTGCACCAACAGATATTATTATAATATATAATATTTAAAAATAAATATTATGAATAAATATAGAATATATTTATATTTATTTAATTGAATTAAATATTTTTAAATATTCATATGCATACATAATCATAAATCTGATTTGAATCAAATAACGTATAACTCAACAGTCTTAACTATGACCATACTTGTATCCTATGGCAGGGTCATACATAAACAGTAAGCTCAATTAGAGTACCAACGTATAACCTCTATTAGCAGAGTCTAAAAAACTAATGTACAATCTTCATTGGCAGCTGGATCTAGAGAATCAATGCATAACCCCCATTAATGGGTCCAAAGAATGACAATAGCCTGCCACGTATGGCCTGTTGCGGATAGTGGGGCGGCGTCCGTTGCCGCTAGCTGTCAGTGAGTAGTGGGATCGTGCAGCACCTGCCGCAGGGAGCGGGACAGAATCGTGGCCGTTTGCTACAGCCTGTCAGGGAGTAATGGGTCCGCTGCTGGAGCCGCGTAGAATCCGCTGTAGGACCTGGAACAGGATCATGATTGTTGTCGCGACCTGCCGAGGGGGTGCGGATCTGTCGATTGAGGTTCGGCCGTGGTTGGAGTCCGGCCTCCGTAGGAGCCCGGGCGGAACCGCTCTGATGTCGAAGGTGGAGCCCGGCTCCCGTAGGAGTCCGGGCGGAGCCGTTCTGATGTCGAGGTGGAGCCCGGCTCCCGTAGGAGTCCGGGCGGAGCCTTCTGATGTCGGAGGTGGAGCCGGCTCCCGTAGGAGTCCGGGCGGAGGCTTTCTGATGGCGAAGGTGGAGCCCGGCTCCCGTAGGAGTCCGGGCGGAGCTTTCTGATGTCGGAGGTGGAGCCCGGCTCCCGTAGGAGTCCGGGCGGAGCCTTTCTGATGTCGGAGGTGGAGCCCGGCTCCCGTAGGAGTCCGGGCGGAGTCTTCTGATGTCGGAGGTGGAGCCCGGCTCCCGTAGGAGTCCGGGCGGAGCCTTCTGATGTCGGAGGTGGAGCCCGGCTCCCGTAGGAGTCCGGGCGGAGCCTTTCTGATGTCGGAGGTGGAGCCCGGCTCCCGTAGGAGTCCGGGCGGAGCTTTCTGATGTCGGGTGGAGCCCGGCTCCCGTAGGAGTCCGGGCGGAGCTTGCTGATGTCGGGTGGAGCCCGGCTCCCGTAGGAGTCCGGGCGGAGCCTTTCTGATGTCGGAGGTGGAGCCCGGCTCCGTAGGAGTCCGGGCGGAGCTTTCTGATGTCGGAGGTGGAGCCCGGCTCCCGTAGGAGTCCGGGCGGAGCCTTCTGATGGAATTTCGGCCGCGGGTATTTTATACCCAACACCAGTCCCCCTACTTCCAAGTTTGAATTTCAAGCGAAGGAAGTACACAGAGAGAGATGCGCAGCCGAAATTGCCCCTCGATCCTGTGCGCAGCTGCCCCCACTTAATGCGCGCGTGTCAGAATCCATTTTTTGGCAAAGGCGACTTGAAAAGTCTTTTCGAACCCCCGTTGAAACGCGATCCCAGGCGTCGCCTGTGGGAATCTGTGAGCGGTCAACCCTCGATAGCAACGAAGCGGATAAGCGCGACACGCGGCACACACCATCTGGCCCAGGAATTCTCGCCGTCATAACTGCGCCAGGATCCGCCGGCTATTTAAACCCTTCGATCCATTCACGGTCTCATCCTGGCGTTCTTCTTTTCCCTGAGAGTCTTGCTCCCCTCGTGCCAATTCTCGCCGCCTTTGCCTCAATCCTTCTCTGAGGGTTTCCACACCATGTCCTCAACTCTGGAGGCTGTTCTTGAGGGGATTGTTAGGGCTCGGAGGAAGGTGAGGAGGAGGACGACGGTCGGTGAGAATCTCTGTCATCTCAGAGGGGGCCCAAGGAAGAATTCCTTCAACAACAGGGGTTTAATATCGGGGGCTGTTGTAGAAGCTATTCTGCCCGCGAATTTCGGAGCAGTAAGGCGGGGCAATACCGGTCAAGAGGGCAGAATAGACGTCACAAGTCATGACGGGATCCTTGACGCCGTCGGGGCCAAGGGACCAGAGACGGTCGACGGCGGGGCGGTAGAACTTGTTGCGGAGACGGTGGAAGTAGCGCATGCCGACCTTGCCGGAGCGTCTCAGGTGGCGGCCGTCATGGCTACGGCTCTTCTTGAAACAGGTCTTCGTTACTGCCGTCGTTACCCCCGCCTTCGGAGATCAATCCCACCCCTTTTTCGCTAAGGTCGGAACTTTGGGACAAAATGAAGGGAGATGGGGCGAGAGATGTTACACGCACTGGAGAATGCGACTGAGAAGAACAGAGACGGGAAGAGGAATTTGCAGCTTGGATCGGCCTCCGATTCATCCTGCTCGAACCGGTGCTTTGTGAGACATGTATTTTCTTTTCTCTTTTTCCTGACCCGCCGGGTCCTGTAACGTGTGCTTCTATCAAATAAAATAGTGATTTCAGTACCTTGTTTACCTCTCGTGTCAAATAATTGTCTGCCGAACTTCTTTCTTTCTCTTCGCCTGTGTCATGCCGTTCCAAGACCGTCGGCGACCTTTTCAGTTTATATGGGTCGTCCTTCGCCGGGCTTCTTTTCGGTTTTTCCTGCCGTTAGGAGATGTCCACTTGTCAGGTTTGCTGGGATCTTTCTCCGCTGGAGTTGGGGCTAGGTTCGAAGAAGCTCCTTGGCGGCGGAACCCGGCTCCCGTAAGGAGTCCGGGTGAAGCTTTATCTTGGCGGCGGAACCCGGCTTCCCGTAGGAGTCCGGGTGAAGCTTACCTTGGCGGGCGGAACCCGGCTCCCGTAGGAGTCCGGGTGAAGCTTTACCTTGGCGGCGGAAACCCGACTCCCGTAGGAGTCCGGGTGAAGACCTTTGGTGGCGGAACCCGGCTCCGTAGGAGTCCGGGGAACTTTTGCGGCGGAACCCGGCTCCCGTAGGAGTCCGGGTGAAGCTTTACCTTGGCGGGCGGAACCCGGCTCCCGTAGAGTTCGGGCCTACTCCCGCTTGAGCCGTGGCGAGGTTTCTCGTCATCAGCCTGGCTTGTGGGGGCGCGTTAGGGCGTGTAAGGTCTCTCCCCCCATCTGGTCTAAAAGAACCGGGCCTTCGACTTTGCTCAAGTTAGGGCGAGGTTCTCCTCCTGTCCCTAACAGGGCTGTGGGGGCACATATGGGCGTTGTGAGGCCTCTCCCCCATCCGGTCTAAAGGAACCGGGCCTTCGACTTTGCTCAAGTTAGGGCGAGGTTCTCCTCCTGTCCCTAACAGGGCTGTGGGGGCACATATGGCGTTGTGAGGCCTCTCCCCCCATCCGGTCTAAAGGAACCGGGCCTTCGACTTTGCTCAAGTTAGGGCGAGGTTCTCCTCCTGTCCCTAACAGGGCTGTGGGGGCACATATGGGCGTTGTGAGGCCTCTCCCCCCATCCGGTCTAAAGGAACCGGGCCTTCGACTTTGCTCAAGTTAGGGGCGAGGTTCTCCTCCTGTCCCTAACAGGGCTGTGGGGGCACATATGGGCGTTGTGAGGCCTCTCCCCCCATCCGGTCTAAAGGAACCGGGCCTTCGACTTTTGTAAGATTGCATTCTCGTTTTTGATACCGTCTGCTTGAATTGTCCCTAGACAAGTGGGCACACATTTTTCGATTAGGATGAAATCACTGGTAGTATACCCGTAAGTTTTCTGAGTTCCATGGTCGCGGGAGGTCGGCCCCTCCGAGCTCCTTAAGATAATAAGTCCCAGGTCGGACTACTTCTTTGATCTCATAAGGTCCTTCCCAATTTGGGGCTAGCTTCCCCTGGGCCTGCGGCTGTGAGACAGCAGCTCGTCGGAGTACAAGATCCCCCGCTCTAAATGTCCTGTTCTTGACTCGGGCGTTATAATATCGGGCAACCTTCTGTCTGTAGGCCGCCATTCGGACCTGAGCGATCTCCCGCCTTTCTTCCAGTAGGTCGAGGTTGGCCCTGAGATTTTGTGCATTCTGGGGTTCGTCGAACGCCACGACTCGTGCCGACGGGAGTTTGAGTTCGATCGGGATGACGGCTTCTGTACCAAAGGCTAGAGCAAAGGGAGTCTCTCCTGTAGGCAACCTCTGGGTAGTTCGGTACGCCCATAGCACATGGTAAAGCTCGTCCGCCCAAGTTCCTTTCGCTTTTTCAAGCCTTGTCTTGATTCCCTGCAAAAGGTTCTGTTCGTTACCTCGGCTTCGCCGTTTGCCTGGGGATGGGCCACTGATGTGAACTTGTGGGAGATGTTTAGGTCTTCACAGAATTCAGCAAATCTGGCTCCCGCGAATTGCCGTCCATTATCAGTGATCAGTGTTCGAGGTAAACCGAACCTGCACACTATTGATTTCCAGACGAATCCTGCACTTTCGCTTCTGTGATTTTGGCTAGTGGTTCGGCCTCGACCCATTTGGTGAAGTAGTCGATTGCTACAAGGAGGAATTTCCTTTGACCGGACGCCATGGGAAAGGGGCCAAGAATATCCATCCCCCATTGCGCAAAAGGCCATGGGGCACTCAGGGGTGTGAGCTCGGTAGCAGGTTGTCTCTGGACGTTGGCGTACCTTTGGCATCGATCGCATTTTTTGACATATTCGATTGAATCATGATGCATTGTTGGCCAGTAGTACCCTTGGCGGAGTAGTTTGTGGGATAGAGATCTGGCACCCAAATGGCTTCCGCAAACTCCCTCGTGCACTTCCCATAAAGCGTAGTCGGCTTCTGAGGGTCGGAGACATCTCAAGAGAGGCAAGGAGTACGATCTCTTGTACAATTTGCCCTCATAGAGGATGTACCGGGATGCTTGATTTCGGAGTTTCCGGGCCTCTTTCGCGTCTTGGGGGAGAATCCCATCTCTAAGATAGGTTATCAGCGGGTCGACCCAGCTGGGCTCTGGTCAATATCCATTACGAGCTGCGGTTCTTCCGTACTTGGGTGCTTTAAACTTCAAAGAGGACGCCTTTGGGCAATTCGGCCGGAGCCGAGGTTGCTAGCTTAGAGAGAAATCGGCTCTGGCATTCTCCGATCTTGGAATTTGCTTGATGTCGAAATTGTTGAAGGCGGGGGTGAATTCCTTCACCTTCTCAAGATATTTGGCCATACTGTCCTCCCGCGCTTCAAAGCTCCCGCTGACTTGTCCCACTACAAGTTGGGAATCGCTGTGCACCCAGAGTTGGTTTATTCCAAGCTCCTTAGCGACCCTCAATCCTGCGATTAGAGCTTCATATTCTGCTCCATTGTTTGTTGCGGGGAATCCGAAACGCAGAGCGTACTCGCGACGACTCCCTCCGGGCTGGTCAAGATCAGGCCTGCACCAGCGCCCGCCATGTTGGAAGATCCGTCCACGTGGAGGGTCCAAAAGCCATCGAAGGAACTGGCTTCTTCGTCGGAGGAGTCCGGTTGAGTCTTCAGGTCATCAATTTTGCTTTGCTCAGGTTCTGCTTCCTCAGGGATGGTGCATTCTACTATGAAATCCGCCAATACCTGGGCCTTTATTGCCGGCCTAGGCTGGTAGTTGATGTCGAATTCTGTGAGCTCGATTGCCCATTTCGCCATTCTCCCAGAAATATCAGCTCGGTGCAAAACCGCTTTGATCGGTTGGTCGGTGAGCAACGTACCGTGTGCCCTTGAAAGTAAGGTCGGAGTCTCCGAGCTGCAATCAACAAAGCGTAGGTCAGTTTCTCTAATTTGTATACCTGGTCTCGGCGTCCCTTAGCACGCGGCTAATGTAAGTAGACCGGCCGCTGGATTTTTATTTCTTCTTTGACAAGGACTGCCGCGAGGGATGTGGGAGAGACTGCCAGGTACAAAAATAACTCCTCCCCAGGTTCGGGCTTGCCAGTAGTGGAGGTGAGCTAAGGTAGCTCTTTAGTTCCTCGAATGCCTGTTGATATTCAGGGGTCCAACAGAAGTTCTTCGGCTGTTTGAGGATTTGGAAGAAGGGCAAACATCGCTCAGCCGACCTCGCGACAAAGCGATTAAGAGCTGCGATCCTCCCAGTGAGGCACTGAACCTCCTTGATCGACCGCGGGGCGGCCATCTCCTGGATGGCGCGAATTTTCTCCGGATTGGCCTCAAATCCACGCCCCGACACCATGAAGCCCAGAACTTTTCTGAGGTTACCCCAAAAGCAACATTTGGTCGGGTTCAGCTTCATTCTGTATTTTGAAGAGCGCCAAAAGCTTCCTCGAGGTCGGCAACATGATTTTCGAAAGATCTACTTTTCACGAGCATATCGTCCACGTACACCTCCATGCTTCGGCCGATTTTGTTCTTTGAAGATTTTTGTTTACCAACCGCTGATAGGTTGCGCCTGCGTTCTTGAGGCCGAACGGCATAACCCTGTAGCAGTAAAGACCGCGACTAGTGATAAAAAGCAGTCTTTTCTTCATCTTTCCGATGCATCCTAATCTGGTTATAGCCGGAGAATGCGTCCATAAAAGTGAGAAGCTCGTGGCCCGAGGTAGCGTCCACCAGTTGGTCGATCCTGGGCAGGGGGTACTGTCCTTTGGACAAGCTTTATTAGCTTTTTGAAGTCGATACACATCCTCCACTTGCCGTTTGCTTTCTTGACCAGGACAACGTTGGAGATCCACTCTGGATAATTGACCTCCTTGATGAATCCGGCCTGGAGAAGTTTATCCACTTCCTCGGCTATCGCCTTCTGCCTTTCGGGGCATGACTCCGGATTTTTTCTTTTGTTGGCCGATGTTTAGGGTCGACCGCCAGATGATGCTCATGACCTCTGTCTCGATCCCCGGCATATCCGCCGGGACCCATGCGAAAACGTCCGCATTTCTTCGGAGAAAGTCCACGAGATGCGTCCGCACCTCCTCCTCCAGGTTGGAGCCAATCAACACCACGTGCTCCGCATTCCCATCATTCAAAGGAATTGGTATTAGGTCCTCGATCGGCCCCCCCTCTCTTCAGTGAGGTCGTCGCGTGCATCCAACCCGTCGACTGGACAAAGGTCCGCTTGATCGCTTCTTTGCAGGCAATATTGTAGCAGTGCCTGGCCAGCGCCTGGTCTCCCCGAACTTCTCCAATCCCCTTATCAGTGGGGAACTTCAACTTCAAATGATAGGTTGAAACAACGGCTCTGAGGGCATTGAGGCGGGACGGCCAAGAATTGCATTGTAGGCAGATGGCGCCTTTACCATCAGGAAATTCACCAGAGCCCTGGACTGCTTTGGATGCTGACCCGCGGTCACAGTTAGAGCTATCGTTCCTTCCGTAGGAACGGCGTCACCAGTAAACCCTATCAAGGGGGAGCACATCGGCCTTAGATGACCGCCAAGAGTGGTCATTCTTGAAAAGGCGTTGTAGAACAAGATGTCAGCCGAACTTCCGTTGTCGACGAGAACGCGACGGACATCATAATTTGCTATGTTCAAGGAAACTACGACCGCGTCGTTGTGAGGGAATTGGACTCCCTGGGCGTCTTCTTCAGTGAAGGCTATGGGTTCCTCGACTTTTTGCCGCTTGGGGGTGCAGCTGATTTGCCGATCGCCTCCTGCTGGGATTCCCCCGAGACGACATTAACGGAATCCCGCGGAGACTGGTCGCCCGACCACCCTTTATCGGCGGTCATAGCCAGAGGTAGTTGTGCAGAAACCCCGCGAGAAGGCATCGGACAGGGAAAGGAGGCTTGGGTGCCGGAAAAGATGGCCGGAAGCGGATCCGTTGAGCGCTCCTTTAAGAACAAGGGTGCTGCGAAGATTCGCGCCCTTCCTCTAGCGCCAATCCTGTTGGTGCAAAAATCCGCCTGCGCCGGAGAAGCTGGAGTTGAGGAAGCCGCGGTCGCCGCGGGACCTGCAAGGGAAGTCTAAACCGGAGGTGGGGTTGCTCCGGCAAGACCCTCCGACGCTCAAGTCAGTTCTCTGCCTCAACAAGAATGGAGTGCTCGAACGGAGAATTTAGCAGAGTTTTGAGATAAGGCAAAGAGCTTAGAGAATAACGTATCTGGATCCCCTTTTATAGGCAGAGGGGGCAACGGATTGATGGTGACACCTGCAACCGTCTGGTAGTGGGCCGCCCACGGTCAGGGAAATTAATTGCGGGAGTGGTGGGGTAGACTCGTGGCTATTGTCATAGTCTGCCACGTATGGCCTGTTGCGGATAGTGGGGCGGCGTCCGTTGCCGCTAGCTGTCAGTGAGTAGTGGGATCGTGCAGCACCTGCCGCAGGGAGCGGGACAGAATCGTGGCCGTTTGCTACAGCCTGTCAGGGAGTAATGGGTCCGCTGCTGGAGCCGCGTAGAATCCGCTGTAGGACCTGGAACAGGATCATGATTGTTGTCGCGACCTGCCGAGGGGGTGCGGATCTGTCGATTGAGGTTCGGCCGCGGTTGGAGTCCGGCCTCCGTAGGAGCCCGGGCGGAACCGCTCTGATGTCGAAGGTGGAGCCCGGCTCCCGTAGGAGTCCGGGCGGAGCCGTTCTGATGTCGGAGGTGGAGCCCGGCTCCCGTAGGAGTCCGGGCGGAGCCGTTCTGATGTCGGAGGTGGAGCCCGGCTCCCGTAGGCCGGAGCTTTCTGATGTCGGAGGTGGAGCCCGGCTCCCGTAGGAGTCCGGGCGGAGCCTTTGATGTCGGAGGTGGAGCCCGGCTCCCGTAGGAGTCCGGGCGGAGCCGTTCTGATGTCGAGGTGGAGCCCGGCTCCCGTAGGAGTCCGGGCGGAGCCTTCTGATGTCGGAGGTGGAGCCCGGCTCCCGTAGGAGTCCGGGCGGAGCCTTTCTGATGTCGGAGGTGGAGCCCGGCTCCCGTAGGAGTCCGGGCGGAGCCTTCTGATGTCGGAGGTGGAGCCCGGCTCCCGTAGGAGTCCGGGCGGAGCCTTCTGATGTCGGAGGTGGAGCCCGGCTCCCGTAGGAGTCCGGGCGGAGCCTTTCTGATGTCGGAGGTGGAGCCCGGCTCCCGTAGGAGTCCGGGCGGAGCCTTTCTGATGTCGGAGGTGGAGCCCGGCTCCCGTAGGAGTCCGGGCGGAGCCTTTCTGATGGAATTTCGGCCGCGGGTATTTTATACCCAACAAGACCCATAGTACATGGTAGAGTTCCTCGATCTAGAGCCCTTTTGCTTAGTTGAGCCTTGACTTAAGGCCCTCCAAGATTGTTCAATTAGTCATCTCAATTGAAGTGAATTTTAGTGCAGGGATAAAACGATAATTTTAAAATTTTTTCAAAATTATTATTTTACTATAAAAATTATTAATTAATCTAATTAATTAATATGTATAAATTCTACACAAGGATCTAAATATGATATATACATAGCATGCATTTAAATTTGAATTTCAAACTTCTACAGTAAATATTTTATTGTTATGTGTTCAGAACACATTACCTTTGTGTGGATAGTCGATCGCCACAATCTGATCACCGTCAGGAGAGTTTGATCATCGTAATGCAGCCACACAGTGTGTCTGGCCTCTGCTGATCGTCCACACAAAGTTTCCGATCTGATCGGCCTCACGAATGCTAGTTCGTGGCTGAATCTTTTGATGGCCGATGTTGATCGAACTCTT